>NW_025920112.1:2634453-2713007 GCF_902686445.1 Sciurus carolinensis
GACCACCATTTTTGTGATAGATTCATCTCTTAAAAACGTGCTCAGTGCTGCTGTTTGTGGCAGTGCTGCTGGGTATCAACTTACCTTAGTGGTTAAAATACACAACATTGCACAATCGGGAGTTCATGTTTAGTGGATGACAAGACCAGTTCACACACATACTGGGAGGTGCGTGGACATCAGTAAGAACAAGAACAGGAGAGCAGGGGGAAGGACAGAGGGACTGCTGGGCAGGGCACTGAAACCACTCCAGGAGGTGCCATGGGAGCCTCAGGTTCTGGAACACTGTGCACAGACTGAGCAGCAGGACCAGCCCTGGAGGAGCCTGCCTGTCCTCAGCACAGCACAGAGACACAGTGCTCTGGAATCTCTAGGCCCCAGGGCAGGTGCGTGGGAAGAAAGAGGATTTTGATTCTGTTCTGGACTAGGTGAGAGGCCAGTGGGTGTGCATGGGTCAGGACCCTGGAGCTCCCACAGGGGGCTCTGGTTGAGCAGAGGTGAGAGGAGGAGCCCCACAGAGCCTGGGCAGTTGGCAGTGAGGACAGTGGGGCTGCCCTGGGTTTAGCAGAGGAAGCCAAGCCTGCTAGGGAGCCCTGAGGCCTGGGCACATCAGCAGAGCTGGATGCTGCTTAGGGACAGGGGTACCCACTGAATCCTCTGTCTCTGCCTCCTGATTCAGGGGCTATTGCATAGGAGTCTCAGTAGATCTGCTGATTAACTGAGCCAAAGAATAGCCTTAGGAGTACATTAGTAATATAGACCTAACTAACAAAGTGTGACTAGATCATTTTATAAGTCAGTGTTTACCATGCATATCCTGGAAACTAGGGTACTTTCTCCTTTGTTTAGTCCAGGTTTAATTTCAGAGGAAGAAAGGAGTCATCAGTCCTGTCAGTCAAGCCGTGAACACAGTCTGCTGTAGGTTTATGACATCCATGTGCCAGTCATTCTGAAGGGAGACCTGTGCTGACAATTGGATTCTCTGCTACATAGTTATAATTCAGTGTCATAAAAGCATTAGATGATAGTTACTGCATATTCCATATCGAAAACATTTCTGTTGTCAGTAATTGATAACAATATTTACTTTCAGTGTCTTGTCCATCTTGGAATTGAAGGTGTTAAAATCTGGGATGTTGGAGTTTGTCCGGAGGATCATGAACCAGCATTACATGAAAATAAGCGCCAACCCAGTGAAGAACCTTCTTGGTCCAGCGGAGCCTCCCTGGTGCTCCTCACGTGCACGGCGGAGCTCTCCGCGCACGCTGTGTAGACACCAGCTGTGTTGACACCGCGAGGCTCCTCACCCACTTCTGTCTGACCTGAGCCCTGCTGGTGTGCTGATGGGGCGTCCCCAGAACCACAGCTTCCAGACCCCACGGAGAAAGGGCGGTGTACATGGGTGTGATCACAGGGGCACCCACTTCGGAGGGCAGAGAGTGCGGTCCGCGGGCTGTGGCCTGTGGCACTCATTCCCAGTCCGCTGCCGCCCTGGGCTCTGGTCAGGGAGTCGCAGAGCCCCTCATGCGGCCTCCTTCCCCACTGCCCCAGGAGCTCCTCTCCCTGGGTCCTCCAGCGCCTCTATCCCACTCATCGTTCGGTTCTCCTCCCCAGGGCACCTTCCACGCATGCTTGCCTGGCCAGCCCAGACCACTCCTCTGCCACCGAGGCGGCCCTTGACTTCACCGGTCACTGGGTTCTAGCATCTATCACCCACCTGATGTCGGAATGTGACAGCTTTGAGGTCAGGGCTGAATCTTATTCCTCACCATTCCGGTAAGAATTTCATGTGTAACATAAACCACTTCCCACGCAGACAATTTGTGATTACAAAAGTTCTCCCCAGAAGTGAAGACAAGGTACTTTAAAGCACAAAGGAACATTTCTGTGTCAAAGCACACACACACACACACACACACACACACACACACATGGCCGTTCAGTGGCTCAATTGTTTTTAAAGGACTGTACATGACAATTATACACTTTAAATTTCTTTTTGAAGTTGACTCATTCATGAGACATGGAAATTGCAGTTTTCTGTCCCAGGATTTGACAGAGTGAATTTTCATAAGCTGTAATCAAAGTTCTACTAATACATTTGCATGTTTTTCCATAACAACATAGTTGGAACCAGTGCCTCCCTGTCTTCCTGAGTGCTGGGAAGTGCCACCATCATCACCTGGGCTAAGCTGTGGAGGACTTCCTGCCCAGGGTCCCTTTGATGACACACCTGACACTTCAGAATGGTCGTTGGCCGTGCACCTGTGGCCCTGACTCTGGACATCTGTACTGGGAGGCAGTCCTGAGGTCTCTTAGAGCTCAGGTGGTGAAGCACCCGTGCAGGCACAGGCCCGAGTCCCTGTGCACACAGCCACTTCTGGTTCTTTGCTGTGTGCCAGGGAGTGATGGGAAGGAGGCAAAGCTGCAGAATCTTCATTTAGCAGAGGATAAACCTTGACCTGGCTGCTTGTCAATCCAGATGTGTTTCTGGCACCTGGAAGGGATAAGCTTATTAATTTTATTTTTTATCTGTTATATGAAAAACATGGTCTCTTGAGTTCAGATGAATTCAATTACAGAAAAATAAACCAACCTATCAGAATGGTGAGATAGAGGAAGTAAAATAAAAATGAAATCAACATGAGCCAAGTACAGATAAAAACCTGGATGGTCATAACTTGTCACTGAAGCAATCACCGGCTGTTATGTGTGCACGGCAGCCTCAAAGCACAGTTGTTACTGGATTTCTTCACAGAAGCAGAATTTTAAATTCTAGCTTATACTTTCAGAAGAAAATGTGGACCAATAACCTCCAGGTGCTAAACTTAAGAAGAATTCATGTTGACCGAGGGAGCTCTCTGCATTAAGAAAGTGCTTGCCTTGAGCATGTTTGCCTCTTTTTTTTTTTTTTTTTTTCCTTTTTGTGATGCTGGGTGAAAAGATAGAACCCAGGGCCTCACACACTAGGCAAGTGCTCTGCCACCAAGCTACATCCCCAGTCCCTCTCATTTTTCTAAACATTCATATGTTTCCACATAAAAGATTTTTACAAGTAGGAGCAATTGAAATCATTAATGTTAGCATATTTTTCTTCAGCATGTCACACATCACAGCATTATGTTGACTCATTTTTATCACAAGTTAAAAAATTATTAGGATAAATTCTGAAAGTATTTTGAGCATCTTAACTGGAGAAAGTCACACAGCTATCCCAGTGTCTAAAGCAGCAAGGGAGCTTGCCCCACTGCCACATTCTGCTGTGGGAGAGACCTCCCTGCTGCCCTGCCATGGCACATTCTGGGATTGCCAGCCAGAGCAGGGCTGGAAGCAACAGAGATGTGCGGCTGGACACAACACCATCCACAGGGGCCTAGGGTCTGGGTGGCAGATGTATCTCCTTCTGAAGTATCAAGTGTGGTAATGAAGGTGTGCATTCCAGGACGGCTGTGATGTTTAGGAGAACACAGGGCATTCCTCAGAACCAGCCTGGGTGCAGGTGATTCATACAAAATGAATGGATCCAGTGAACAGAGTCATGATTCTCAAAACTGGTCTTGTCCGTAGCTGGAAATGTGAGGTAATAACATAACATTTATTCAATTTTATTCCATAGAATTGGTACAGAATGATTTGGTTCAAAGAAATGATTAAAATGCTTAAATAAATATGAATGAAAGAATAAATCAGGACCATAGAGGGGGTGAATATGGAGAGAAAAATTCACAAATAAACACTTTCAGTGGAAGCTGGCTTTCAGTACTCATGACACACACAGTCTTCATGTTCACATCTTCACATATTCAGATCGCTTCCATAGGACTCTTCCCAGGGCTCCCACCACATCCTTATTTTGAAGACTATAGATCAAGGGGTTGAGCATTGGTGTCAGAATGGTGTAGAAGACAGACACGACTTTATCTTGGCCTGAAGTATGTGAAGAGATCGGCCTCATGTACATGAAAATGATGGCGCCGTAGAATAGGCTGACCACGGTCAGGTGAGAGGAGCAGGTGGAGAAGGCTCTCCTCCGGCCCTCCACAGAAGGATGACGGTGACCAGGATGAGCGTGTAGGAGGCAAGGATGACGGGGAATGGGACAAGAAGCAGAATGGTGGTACGATCAACACCCCCATCTCGTAGGGCAAGGTGTCCTCACAAGACAGCCGCAGGACACCAGGGAGTTCGCAGTAAAAATGATGGATTTCTCTGGGTCCACAGAAAGGGAAGCTCATGGTGTAGACCGTGCGCACCAACACATTGAAAGCACTGCTCAACCATGAGTTCAGCACCATCTGCCTGCAGAGGGGCCAGTTCATGAGCAGCAGGTAGCCGAGAGGCTTGGAGATGGCCATGTATCGGTCACAGGACATAAGTCCCAAAAGGATGCACTCGGTCCCACCCAAGGCCCATCCCAGGAAGATTTGTGTTCCACAGCCAGAAGCAGAGATGGCAGTCTTGTGCAGAAGGAAGTCAGACATCATCTTGGGGACAATGGCCAGTGTGAACAGGATGTCGATGAGAGAGAGCTGCCACAGGAAAAAGTACATCGGGATGTGCAGAAGGGGGTCCACCAGGATCAGCAGGATCAGGAGGCCGTGTCCAGTCAGTGTGGCGAAGAACATCATGGAGATGAGCGCAAAGACATAGAAGTGAGCTGGCGTGTGTTGCGACAGTCCCAGAAGAAGAAACTTAGCCAGTGTGGTTCTCCAGACTCGCCATGCTTGGAAGCTCCACACAGGCAGAGGAAAACGCACTTACATGTAAACACTATTTCACGGGAACGGTGGGTGCTCTGGAAATTGGCCCATCAAAACACCTTTCATATTACTTATGATGGTTTCACAAAAATGGTGACTCTGTAGGTGTAAGTTGATCCAATTATACTGTCTTGTTTAATTAATCCTACATCAGGTGAAGCCCTTAGTCAATTTTTCCACCTTTTGCTGTACTTTGAGCAAGGGTTTCTCATCCAGAGCAGCTGAGTGGAAGGGAGCCTGTCTGTCTCACGAGCACCTCGGGTGGAGACTGTCCAGTGAGTCGGAGATACTCCAGTTGACTTCCCGGATTCCACCTGTGCGGGATCCCCTTGGCGTCAAGACTGTGATGTCTGCAAGGAAGCAAAGCTCTGCTAGTGGTCTGCTGAAAAGACAGCACTGGGCTCGGAGGCAGCACTCTAGACGTGAGTGCACGTGGATCCACATTGGTTAGTGGAAGCTAAGGCTCCTGGACTGATTGTTTTTTCACATATTTTTCTCATTGCTGGTACCCTGCAGCACACAGTTTCCCCACCAGTACTGACTCTCACTCCCGAGAGACTGTTCAGCCATTTTTAAGAACAAAGGAAGACTTGCAGAATGTTCCAGTAGGCATTTGCTCTTGATGTAAGACAAGGAGGGCTTCCAAGAGAAGGCTGTGCTCCAACCTCAGCAGCTGCTCAGCACAGGAAGGCCATGCTTCTCCACCTGTGAGCACATCCCTTCAAGAAGTGGCCTACAGGCTTCGCTAGCTGGTAAGTCAGACCTTCTCTTGACAGTAAACCAAAAGACTTTACCAAACTGGTGGAGTTTTTATTAGGTCAGTCCACCTTGCAATAGCATTGGGTTCTGCTACAATACTTGGTGATGCAATGGTATAATTTGTCTTCCAGTAATCTGTGCCTCTGAATCTCATAAACTTATCTTCTGGGTGATTATATTGTGGGAAGGGTGGGAGTTGCTAGGGAGGACTACATGGCAAATACATTCTCATGTGGTGTGCTCCATCACCCAAGTGCATTTGCATTTGGATAGTTGACAGACAGTGGATGATCAGAACACACAGGCCCTTGAGGAGTAGGGCAGTCAGTGGGTTCCTATGATAATGACAAATCTCATAAAGGTAAAGCAGAAACATACAAAGAATGGCAATAGGATTTACCAGCAGTATGAAAGCAGCTGACTCTGTGGACATGAATGAAATAGCCAGATGCCTTCTGTCCAGTAGCTGGCTCCTTAGTGAGGTTGCAGTTTCCAATTAATCAGATTAAAAAAGAAAACTGCTAATGTGAAAGAAGTACCAGTCAGAGTCTTCTGTGTGGGATAAATGCTGATTCTTCATGATGGTATACCTTCTCTCAGATATCTTCCTGCCTTTCCCTCTCTGTTTCTCCCCAGAGTCCTCTGGAGTCCTCCCAGCTGAAGTACAACCCCTCCCCCACTAGCCCACCACTGCCTGGCTTCTGGGAGCCACCAAGGTCAAGGTCAGGACCACACTCTTCCCACGTTTGCTGCGTGACTATACTTCATGTTCTGAACGATGCCTCCCGTATTGTTAGATGTCTGGATTCTACAGCTGCATGTGCTCATTAAACAGAGAACCTTCATATTTTACTTGCTCATACAGAGCACACATGACTAGATCTATCTTTAATTGCACTTTTTTGTCAAGTGAGAGTTGGTTTTGCAGTCAAGATTTAGTCATGATAGCTTTTCCTACACCTACTAGTTATATGTCTTGGAATGAATTATTTAGTACAATCTAAGTCTTGATATCAACCTCAAAAAAACTGAGATCATTGTTAATCTACCTCAAATATTCTCCCCATATGAAGTATGTCAAAAGATAATAGATACTTTTTAAATTGTTAAATAATGCTTTGATGTTATTGAATTATCTTTATAACACTTCTCCGTTCCTGAAATCAAAGTCTGTCCTTCTCTCTTAGTTAATTATCAGGGCCGTGTGTTGCTGTCCCACATTTTAGACTTTCCAGCACCGCCACTGTCCTCTCTGCACACCACAGGACACTGCGGGAATCACCTCTGGGCACTGTCCAGGAATGTTTCACGGTAGCTGAGTGGCAGCCTGTGCAACACTCATGGTCATTACAAAGCCGGGATTTCTGCTGAATGCGACTTGCACCTCTAATCTCACTGCCAGCCGTAGGCTCTGACTAGGTGTGAATTTGATTCTAGAATCTTACTTGACTGAGTCACAAAATGAGATTATGATCTCCAAGATCATACGATTTATGTGTGAAGCAGCTGGAACGAAGTTCCCACTGACCCCATGTTCTTTGTATTCACTGTTGCTACCCATTCCAATTGTTTGGACCACTTTCTTGGTCCTGTTTCATTTCTTCCTTTCTGTTCACTCTCCTATCTTCCCCTCCGTCACTCTCTGCTTTCTTCCTTCCTTCTGCCTTCCTCTTTCTGTTTACAAAAGTGTTTGATTTAATTTGAAAATTTATATAGTCTTGGAAATATTTTGTTAGCAAATTAATCTTCATTAACTTAAAATGGAAAGGATCTCTAAGTTGCCTGCTCACACGGTATGAGAAGATTCATTATGACAATAAAAAGCTTGATGATGGCTTAATCGATCTGTTGGATACCAGAGCCATGTACCTTGACTTGCATGTTGAATGATGAATCACAGTTATAGCATGTAGAGGAATATCATAGAGACCCAATTAAATCAAAGGGGCAATTTAAAAAAAAGATTTGATTTCAAAAAGGATAGGACACAGAAAGAAAATAGTGAAGCATTTTGTATGTTAATGGAAGGCACCCAAGATAGGCTGCTTTCCCAGGTGTTCACACAGAGGAATGCACATGCAATTTGGCATTTCCAAAATGATTAATTTCTGGGAATTCCTAGACAACAATTAGTTGCATTCATGACTGTATTTCATAGTCATCTAATCTATTCTTATTAGGATGAAAATACTGATTTTTATTGAAAACTAAAAAGCCAATTTATTGAATAAAATATTAAAAGTAAGTTTGAATTTGTTCTTTCACTGACCCTGTGGTAATGCAACTGGAATGATTTCTTTAGCCCTTACAGATGCAGCCAATTAGGAAGGCACTTTGCCTGTGAAACAGAACCATCCTCGTTGTGAGAGGCTGCAAACTGCAGAAGATTCTAAGTTTAAGCACCAGGATGCTGCGCAGTCATGAGCTTCACACAGCATGTTTAGAAAGGCCCATTTTATAGCTACTCACTTCTCTGCTGGTGAGTGGTTGGTTCACAGCGGCTAGGAAACTAACTGCATATGACCTTCCAGCTGGCCTGGGCAAGAGTGGGGTGTCCAGGCAAAGGGACAGCACAGAGTGTCTTCCTGTGCAGCTGCCCCCCTGGCTCCTGGAACAAACACGGAGCCAGGGACTGACATCCGAGGACGTGTACACCAGCATTTCATTCTCTCTGGATGATTGCCTCATCTTGAATGATCTCAGGTGGAATTTCACCCCAGAGATCCCTGTGTGCCTGAGAGGAGACAGCTGTGGGACCCTTCTAATTGCCTCAACACCCTCAGGTCCCAAGAGAAGGAGCTTCATAATCTAACCCGACTTGGGTAAAGCTCAGTGGAAGGGGTTGACAGACATCCACACCATCCCTTGTGTTTCCATAAAGGTCGCAGCCGCCCTCACCATGTGTGAAAGGTCCTGACGGAAGTTCACACGGACCTTCAGAAAACACAGATGCCAGGATATTTCTTGAAGGCTGCATTGTACATGGTGTTCCTCAATGAACCAAGCTCTGTACTGAGCTTTGAACCTAGATGCTGGGTTTTACTGATCTGCCCGGCTTTCTATTGCTGTTGGGTGTAAGGGACTCCTCAGCCACCGACACGACTCTGAGAGGACTGTAAAGCTGCACTGAGCAGCAGACTCACAGAGTCAAGAGGACACCCCGTTGTCTGCACTGTGAAGTGTGCTCCCTGGCTCTGACACCTTCCCCCCGCTGCGCCTGTGTGGCTCACAGACCTGGAAGCAGGGGCACTGTGTCTGGAGACCTTAGACTGGTGGAGTTCTCTTCCCCATGACCAGCTCCCTAACACAGAGCATTCCCAGTTCTCCACTGCTCCATGTATGAAACTCTCAAAGAAAGTTAACACTGGCCTACGAAAATTATGCATTTGAAAATGTCTCTTAATACATGCATTGTTCTCTGTATTTGTAGGGAATTGATCTCTGTAGCCCAACATGAAGTCTCAAATGCAGTGTGATTTCAAGATTATTACAGCTTTTTATCCACATTGAACTCCAAGAATTTTAAACACACCTCTTGAAATAAGATTCTGGAAGTGTGTCTTGAAAGATGCCTTCTGCATCCCATTCCCGCAGTGGACTCTAGTCTCAGTGAAGTAATGCAATGTTTTCATGATTCTCTGCAACCTTTACCACTGTGTTTGAAAGAACCTCATAAAAAGTTTAAGAAGAAAGAAGAGCTAATGAAAGTGAATGTGAGAATGTACTTTAAAACTACATAAATTGTATACTATTAATATTCCTTATCCATGTTATGATCAGGACATTGAATACCAACCAAGTGATATACTCCTTACTCAGTTCTGGCTAGACCTACCACGATAAACAAAATCAAAGTCAAACACAGACTCACTGTGAAAAACAAGTAAAACACAAGGATATGTGCATTTCATATAAGTGACATGAATATCATCAGGCTCAACCGGAAAATCATAGGAATGTTCACCAAGTGTGGCAGACTTCAATACAGAATACTAATGACTTTAAAAAATTAAAAAGTATTTTTATAAAAATACATCATTACATTGATATTTATTAATCATAAATTCACCAAGAAATTAATATATTGATATAAAGAGCTTTTTAGTATCTGGACCTCACCTAAAAGGAGGTAAATAAATGTGTTGTGTTTCCTGTGACGAGACAGAATGTAAAATGGATTTTAGTTGTTCTTCAATTACTCTGTGTCAATATCCAAAAACAAGGCTGTGATTCATCATGAACTTTTCATGGTCTTAATTAAAACATGAAGGGAGGGCACATCAAGGTTATTGGGGTTTGGATGTTAGGTGCCCCCAAAAGCTCACCTGTGAGACAATGCAGGAAGGTTCAGAGGAGAAATGATGGGGTTGTGGGAGCCTCAACCCTTTCAGTGAACTGATCCCCTGATGGGATTAGCTGGCTGGTAGCAGAAGGTGGGCAGGGTATGACTAGGGAGGTGGCATTGGTGTGGCTTTGCAGTATGTATTTGTATTTGGTCAGTGGAGTCTCTCTTTGCTCTCTGATCACCATGTGAGCAGCTCTCCTCTGCCACACTCTCCTTCCATGATGGTCAGCCTCACCTTGAGCCCTGAGGAATGGAGCCTGCTGTCTATGAACTGAGACCTCTGAAACTGTGCCTGCAAATAAACTTTTCCTCCCCTGAAATTGTTCCGGTCAGATCTTTCAGTTAGGGCAGCAAAAAAGCTGACTACAACAGTGATGAATCTCCATGCATCAGGATTCAAGCAAGAAGCTTCGAAATAATCACATTTCAAAGTTACCAAAACTTTCAAAATTCAAAAACTTTATAAATGATCACCATGAAGCAGATATTTCCCTGGATAATCCCATCATTGTCATCACATTTTAGTGTAGTCTATTTTAGTGAGCTATTTCACTGCTGTAATATATGATCCAAGCAGCACAATTATAGAGGAGGAAAGGTTTATTTGAGGCACATGGTTTCAGAGGTCTTAGTCCATAGAAGCCTGGCTCTATTCCTTGGAGCTCCAGGTGAGGCTGAACATCATGGTTGGAGAGTGTGACAGAGGGAAGCAGCTCACATCATCAGGAAGCAGAGAGAGAGAGAGGGTCTCCACTCTCCAGATTCAAAATATATGCCCCAAAGCCATGCCCCAATTCCCACCTCCTCCAGTCACACCCTACCACTTCAATTAATCCAGCCACACACTACCACTTCAGTTAATCCCATCAGGGATTAATTCACTGATTGAGTTAAGACGCTCACAACTCAATGATTTCTCCTCTGAACCTTCCTGCATTGTCTCACATGTGAGCTTTTGGGGGACACCACAAATCCAAACCCTAACATAGCCCATTGGCATGGTAAAGCAAACCCCACCCATGCACGGTGTTCTTGCATCAGTGAGCACATTAGTGCAAGCAGCTAACAATATGCGGGACCTGTGCACAGTTACTGTGCCTTCAGCAAGTCTAAAACAACTCTCACGACGATGCAGTCTGACATCTGGTAAAACTGTGATCATCACACACATGTATTTAAAAGTCAGAATTTGAGAGAAGTCCACCTATAGAACTTGAAAAGTGGGCTTTAATCTGCATTATCCCATTCAGCTTTTTAATGGTACTTGCTCATGAAGGGAGCGGCTTGTTTGTGCTGTGGATATCCCGCCTCTGGATTCTGCTGATCCTACCTCTTCGTGCTGCTCAACAAAGCCCTCCTCCCTGGTGCTGCCTACGAGTTATCCAAGCAGGAGAGGAAAACACTCACCCACACTCATGTCTGTGTCCACTATAGAGTGGAGAGCCAACGCACACCAAAATCCCAAATAAATCCAATTATATTAAGTACAGTAACTCATATAGTGAAATTAAACAAGCAGGGATTGTTGTTTTTATTTTCTTATTTTTTCTAAGAGAAAGGCTACCTTTTTTAACAGGGCATCAAAGAGAAACAGGTAAAGTATTTAAATTTATATTCCAGTAAGTCATTTGGATAATTTATGAAATAATATACTTTCTAAAACAACTAAAAATATTCTTTGAAACATTTGAGAATAAACACAATTATGTATTAAATAATTTTTTTTTTAATTTTAAGGAAATGGAATTGCTATCGACCTTTGTTGGATCATCATATATTATTATACACGTGCATGGAGTCATCCCAGTGTGCCCATAAGCATGTGCAACTGAAATAATCAAAAATTAAAATAAATTAAAAAATATATATGGCAAAAATATAATAGGTATGAAACTTCTCAAATCATCATAAAATAATGAATCTGCACAATTGCATGTCAAGAAATCCCAGAGGAGGCCCAATGTGCACTAATGAACTTATGGGAAGTTATTTAACCTCACTACAGTATTATTTAAATGACAGTGGACTATTATCACGTTGCCAAATGCCTGAATGCCAGTGCCTGAGATCTGAGGTCACTCCTCTATGGCAAAGCGTCCTGGAACACACATTTTCAGGCTGTGGGTGGTCTGGTTTGAATATTCAGATCTTTGTCAGATCAAATACAAGTTAGGAATTTATGAAATGGAAATACACATTTTCAAGGATTTTTGCTTAATAAATTTAATAGCAGCACTCTTGGAAACAAATCGAAAAAGTGAAAAGAATCCATCATTCAACTCTTTCCATACATTTAAATATTAATTTTGATTTTTGAATAACATTCCTTCTGTGTTTCATTTTATTTCATTGTATTTTATAATGGAGGTCAATAAACACACACACACACATACACACACGAAGAGTTTGGTGAAAGAAGCTGCATGCGCAGCATAAAAAACACAGTTCTTTGCCAAAATGATTGACTTGCTGCATTCATTAAGGAATGCAGTCCTATCAATTCCCAGAGAAACCAGGGGTGAGGAGAGACAGGGGCCAAGTCGCGTAAGAGGGATCACAGCTGGTTTTCATCAAACAGACAGAATCACCTCTGATTCTTGGACTGAGCTCCTTAAATGAATGGTACAGTGTTGTTTTGATTTTCTTCTAATTATGCTGGTTTTTCTATTTACAGAAGAAGCTATCAGAGAACGTCTCTTTGCTGCTTGTGGAATACTAAAACCTTTAAATCCACTGGTGATTATCTATGTGGATGGCAGTAGGGTTCTAATTTCAATCCATTATGATCTGATAGAATACAAGGTAGTATCTCTATCTTCTTGTACTTCCTAACAGTAGCTTTGTGGCATAAAATATGGTCTATTTTAGAGAAGGATTCGTGTGCTGCTGAGATGAAAGTGTATTCACATTTTATTCGATGGTATATTCTATAAATGTCCATTAAGTCTAAATTATTGATTGTGTTTTTGAGATCTACGGTTTCTTTGTTCAATTTTTGTTTGGAGGATCTGTCCAGTGGTGAGAGAGGTGTGTAAAAGTCACCAAGTATTATTGTGTTGTGTTCTATTTGATTTCTGGAATTGAGAAGGATTTGTTTGACATGTATGGATGAACCACTATTTGGGGCATTGGTATTTATGATTGTTATGACTTTCTGATTTATGCTTCCCTTAAACAATATGAAATGTCCTTCTTTATCCCTTTGATTAACTTTGGCTTGAAGTCCATATTATCTGATATGAGGATGGATACTCTGGCTTTTTGGCTGGGTCCATGTGCACGGTATTTTTTTTCCCATCCTTTCACCTTTAATTTCTGGTATATCGGGGCGATCCAAGATGGCAACTAGAGGGTGACTGCATCTCCAGTCATTCCAGAACCCAGGAGACAAGAAGAGGAGGCATTGAGAGACTCAGACTAAAATAGAGCCACAGGTGAGTCTCGCCCACCGGGAAAGCTCGGCCTGGGTGGCAGGCCCGGATAGAGGTGGCTTATTGGTGCAGGGCAGGGCAGCTAGAGTCTTCCACAGGCAGCCCTGCGCACTCCAGCAGTAGGCTCCTCCCACACGGCCAGCTTCTCCAGCTTCTCAAAGCAGGCCCCCTGTGAGAGCCTTTCTGATCAGAACAAGCTCCAAGTCCCAGAGCCAGCGCGGCATGCTCTGGCCTGCAAGCGGCTTCAGGGACCAGGACAGGGCAGCCAGGGACTTCCCCAAGCAGCCTGGCCCCCTGCAGTGGGAGGCACCTTTCAAGGCTAGCTTCTCGAAGCAGACCGCCCAGTGAGAGCCTTTCTACACAGAGCCAGCCACAAGTCCCCGAGCCAACGGAGAGCTTCAATCCGCAAGCAGCCTCTGGGATCAGGGCAGGGCAGCCAGAGACTTCTCCAGGCGGCCCTGCTTCCTCTGGCCAAAGGTTCTCTCCACAGGGTGATCCAAGATGGCGACTAGAGGGTGACTGCATCTCCAGTCGCTCCAGAACCCAGTAGTCAAGAAGGGGAGGCATTGAGAGACTTGGACTAAAATAGAGTCATGGGGTGAGTCCCCCACTGGGTGAAGCTCAGCCTGGGTGGCAGGCACAGATAGGGGTGGCTTATCAGAGCAGGGCAGGGCAACTAGAGTCTTCCCCAGGTAGCCTTGCACAACCCAGCGGTGGGCGGTGGGTTCCTCCCACATGGCCAGCTGTGTGGAGCAGGCCCCCCAGTGAGAGCCTTTCTGCACAGAGCCAGCTCCAAGCCCTGGAACCAGTAGGGGGCTAGGGGCAGCTTTCTTCGGAAGCACTGCATTATCAAGTTTCTCCAATACTTCAGGCTACTGAAGCCTGGGAGGTGATATAATGGAAATCTACAGGGACACTATAAGCCAATAGAGGAAATCTGCAATATCTCAGGGTCCCACTGACAGCTGACCAATATGAGAAAACAAGGGAAGAAAATGTCCCAAATAAACGTAGATACTATATCAATAAAACCCAATGACAGCACAGCACAACAAATGTCAGAAAGGGAGTTCAGAATGTACATAATTAAAACAATCAGGAAAGAATGAGGAGATGAAAGAGCAAATGCAGGCATTGAAGGAGGAGATGAAAGAGCAAATGCAGACATTAAATGATCGAACCAATCAACAGATAAAAGACCAAATATGGGAAGCAAGAGATCATTTCAATAAAGAGTTAGAGATACTGAAAAGAAAACAAACTGAAATCCTTGAAATGAAGGAAACAATAAACCAAATTACGAACTCCATAGAAAGCATAACCAATAGGATAGAACACCTGGAAGACAGAACCTCAGACATTGAAGTCAAATTATTTAATCTTGAAAACAAAGTTGTTCAAACAGAGAAGATGGTAAGAAATCATGAACAGAATCTACAAGAATTATGGGATATCATGAAAAGGCCAAATTTAAGAATTAATGGGATTGAGGAAGGCTTAGAGAAACAAACCAAAGGAATGCACAATCTATTCAATGAAATATCAGAAAATTTCCCAAATCTTAAGAATGAAATGGAAAACAAAGTACAAGAGATGTATAGGACTCCAAATACACAAAATTACAACAGACCCACACCAAGGCACATTATTATGAAAATACCTAACATACAAAATAAAGACAGAATTTTAAAGGCCCCGAGAGAAAAGAATCAAATTACATTCAGAGGGAAACCAATAAGAATATCAGCAGATTTTTCAATCCAGACCCTAAAAGCTAGAAGGGCCTGGAACAACATTTACCAAGCCCTGAAAGAAAACGGATGCGAACCAAGAATCTTATACCCAGCAAAACTTACTTTCAGAATTGACGACGAAATAAGATCCTTCCATGATAAACCAAAGCCAAAGGAATTTACAAAAAAGAAAGCCAGCATTACAGAACATTCTCAGCAAAATATTTCATGAGGAAGAGATGAAAAACAATGATGCAAATCAGCAACGGGAGGAACAAGCTTAAAGAAATAGCCAAATAAAGGAGAAACCAAATCATGTCAAAAAACAAAAATGAGTCAAATGATTGGGAATACAAATCATATCACAATAATAACCCTGAATGTTAATGGCCTGAACTCATCAATCAAAAGACATAGACTGGCAGAATGAATTAAAAATAAAAATGCAACAATATGCTGCCTGCAAGAGACTCATCTCATAGAAAGAGATACCCATAGACTAAAGGTGAAAGGATGGGTAAAAACATACCATGCACATGGACACAGCAAAAAAGCTGGAGTATCCATCCTCATTTCAGATAATGTGGACATCAAGCCAAAACTCGTCAGAAGGGATAAAGAAGGACTTTACATGCTGCTTAAGGGAAGCATAAATCAGCAAGACATAACAATCATAAATATCTATACTCTGAACGTTGGCTCGTCCACATACGTCAAACAAATCCTTCTCAATTCCAGAAATCAAATAGACCACAACACAATAATACTAGGCGATTTTAACACACCTCCCTCACCACTGGATAGATCTTCCAAACAAAAATTGAATAAAGAAACAATAGATCTCAATAACTCAATCAACAACTTAGACATAACTGACATATATAGAATATACCATCCAACAAAGAACAAATACACTTTCTTCTCAGCAGCACATGGATCCTTCTCTAAAATAGGCCAATACAAGAAGATAGAGATACTACCTTGTACTCTATCAGGTCATAATGGATTGTAATTAGAAATAAATGACAGAATAAAAAACAGAAACTTCTCCAATACCTGGAGATTAAATAATACAATACTATATGATGAATGGATAACAGAAGACATCAGGAAGGAAATAAAAAAAAATTCTTAGAAGTAAACGAGAACAAAGACACATCATATCAAAATCTCTGGACACTAGGAAAGCAGTACTTAGAGGAAGATTTATTTCATGGAGTGCATTCAACAAAAGAGTAGAAATCAACAAATAAATGACTTAACACTACAGCTCAAAGCCCTAGAAAAAGAAGAGCAGACCAACACCAAAAGTAGTAGAAGACAAGAAATAGTTAAAATCAGAGCCGAAATCAATGAAATTAAAACAAAAGAAACAATTGGAAAAATTAACAAAATAAATAGTTGGTTCTTTGAAAAAATAAACAAAATTGATAAACCCTTTGCCACACTAACAAAGAGAAAGAGGGAGAAAACTCAAATTACTAAAATTCGGAATGAACAAGGAAATATCACAACAGACACGATCGAAATACAAAACATAATTAGAAGCTATTTTGAAAATCTATACTCCAACAAAACAGAAAACCTCGAAGACATTAACAGGTTTCTAGAGACATATGAATTACCTAAACTGAACGAGGAGGACATACACAATTTACATAAATCAATTTCAAGCAATGAAATAGAAGAGGTCATCAAAGGTCTACCAACAAAGAAAAGTCCGGGACCAGATGGGTTCTCAGCTGAATTCTGCAAAACCATTAAAGAAGAGCTCATTCCAATACTCCTCAAAGTATTTCATGAAATAGAAGAGGAGGGAACCCTCCCAAACTCATTCTATGAAGCCAATATCACCCTGATACCTAAACCAGACGGAGACACATTGAGGAAAGTAAATTTCAGACCAATATCCTTAATGAACATTGACACAAAAATTCTCAACAAAATTTTAGCAAATTGCATACAAAAATATATTAAAAAGATAGTGCACCACGATCAATTGGTTTTTATCCCAGGGATGCAAGGTTGGTTCAACATTCGGAAATCAATAAATGTCATTCACCATATCAACAGACTTAAAGTTAAGAATCACATGATTATTTCAATAGATGCAGAAAAAGCATTTGATAAAATACAGCATCATTTCATGCTCAAAACACTAGAAAAAATTGGGGTAGTGGGAACATTCCTTAACATTATAAAGGCCGTCTACGCTAAGCCCATGGCCAATATCATTCTAAATGGTGAAAAACTGAAAGCATTGCCTCTAAAAACTGGAACAAGGCAGGGATGCCCTCTTTCACCATTTCTATTCAACATTGCCCTTGAGCCTCTAGCCACAGCAATTAGACAAACCAAAGAAATTAAAGGGATACGAATTGGAAAAGAAGAACTCAAACTATTCCAGTTCGCTGATGACATGATTATATATTTAGAGGAACCTGGAAATTCCACCAGAAAACTTTTAGAACTCATAAGTGAATTCAGTAAAGTAGCAGGTTACAAGATCAATGCTCATAAATCCAATGCATTTTTATACATTACTGATGAATCTTCAGAAAGAGAAATTAGGAAAAGTATCCCATTCACAATAGCATCAAAAAAAAATAAAATACTTGGGAATCGATCTCACAAAAGAGGTGAAAGACCTCTACAATGAGAACTACAGAACACTAAAGAAAGAAACTAAAGAAAACCTTAGAAGATGGAAAGATCTCCCATGTTCTTGGATAGGCAGAATTAATATTGTCAAAATGGCCATACTACCTAAAGTGCTATACAGATTCAATACAATTCCAATTAAAATCCCAATGATGTACCTTTCAGAAATAGAGCAAGAAATTATGAAATTCTTCTGGAAGAATAAAAAACTCAGAATAGTTAATGCAATCCTCAGTAGAAAGAGCGAAGCAGGGAGTATCGCAATACCAAATCTTCAACTCTACTACAAAGCAATAGTAACAAAAATGGCATGGTATTAGTACCAAAATAGACAGATAGATCTATGGTACAGAATAGAGGACATGGGCACAAACCCAAATAAAGAAAATTTTCTCATTCTATACAAAGGTGCCAAAAATATGCAATGGAGGAAAGATAGCCTCTTCAACAAATGGTGCTGGGAAAACTGGAAAACCATATGCAACAGAATGAAATTAAACTCCTATCTCTCACCCTACACAAAACTCAACTCAAAATGGATCAAGGACCTCAGAATCAGACCAGAGACCCTGCATCTTATAGAAGAAAAAGTAGGTCCAAACCTTCAACTTGTTGGCTTAGGATCATACTTCCTTAACAGGACTCCCAGAGCACATGAAATGAAAGCAAGAATCAACAACTGGGATAGATTCAAACTAAAAAGCTTTCTCTCAGCAAAGGAAACTCTCAGTAATGTGAAGAGAGAGCCTACAGAGTGTGAGAAAATCTTTGCCACTCATACTTCAGATAGAGCACTAATTTCCAGAATATATAAAGAACTCAAAAAACTCTACACCAAGTATACAAATAATCCAATCAACAAATGGGCTAAGGAAATGAACAGACACTTCACAGAAGATGTACAAGCAATGAACAGATATATGTAAAAAGGTTCACCATCTCTAGTAATAAGAGAAATGCAAATGAAAACTACCCAAAATTTCATCTCACCCGAATTAGAATGGTGATTATCAAGAACACAAGCAACAATAGGTGTTGGCGAGAATGTGGGGAAAAAGGAACTCTCATACATTGCTGGTGGGGTTGCAAATTATTGCAGCCACTCTGGACAGCAGTATGGAGATTCCTCAGAAAGCTTGGAATGGAACCACCATTTGACCCAGCTATCCCACTCCTTGGCCTAAACCCAAAGGACTTAAAATCAGCATACTACAGAGATACAGCCACATCAATCAATGTTCATTGCTGCTCAATTCACCATAGCCAGATTGTGGAACCAACCTAGATGTCGTTCAACTGATGATTGGATAAAGAAACTGTGGCATGTATATACAATGGAATATTACTCCTCAATGAAGAATGATAAAATTATGGCATTTGCAGGCAAATGGATGAAATTGGAGAATATCATGCTAAGTGAGATAAGCCAATCTCAAAAAACTAAAGGACGAATGATCTCGCTGATAAGTGGATGAGGACATATAATGGGGGTGGGAGGGGTTAGTGTTAGGGTTAGGGTTAGGTTTAGGGTTAGGGATAAGGAGGGTGGTAAGAATGAAGGAAAGAAGGACTGTATAGAGGGAAAAGAGGGGTGGGAGGGGTGGGGGGAAGGGAAAAAATTAATGAATCAAACATCATTTCCCTATGTAAATTTATGATTACACAAATGGTATGCCTTGACTCCATGTACAAATAGAGAAACAACATGTATCCCATTTGTATACAATAATAAAAAAAAAATCTGTGGTATATCTTTCTATGACATGCATCTCTTGCAGGCAGTAAATTGTTAGAGCTTTCTTTTTAGTCCAATCTGCCAGTCTATGTCTTTTGATTGATGAGTTCAGGCCATTAACATTCAGGGTTATTATTGAGATATGATTTGTATTCCCTGTCATTTGGCTCATTTTTTTTTTCCTTGACTTCATTTCTCCTTTGGTTGTTCATTTTGGGGTAGTTCCACTCTTTGCTGATTTACATTGTTGTTTTTCATCTCTTGCTCATGGAATATTTTGCTGAGAATGTTCTGTAATACTGGCTTTCTTTTTGTAAATTCTTTTAGCTTTTGTTTATCATGGAAGGATTTCATTTCATCATCAAATTTGAAGGTACGTTTTGCTGGGTATAAGATTCTTGGTTGACATACGTTTACTTTCAGAGCTTGAAAATGTTGTTCCAGGCCCTTCTTGATTTTAGGGTCTGGATTGAAAAATCAGCTGATATTCATATTGGTTTCCCTCTGAATGTAATTTGATTCTGTTCTCTCACAACCTTTAAATGTCTTTATTTTGTATGATAAGTATTTTCATTATAATATGCCTTTGTGTGGGTCTGTTGTCATTTTTTGTATTTGAAGTCCTATAAGCCTCTTGGACTTGATTTTCCATTTCATTCTTCAGATTTGGGAAATTTTTCTGATAGTATTTAATTGAATAGATTATTCATTCCTTTGGTTTGTTTCTCTAAAACTTCCTCGATCCCAATAATTCTTAAATTTGGCCTTTTCATGATATCCCATAGTTCTTGTAGATTCTGGTCCTCATTTCTTACCATCTTCTCTGTTTGGTCAACTTTGCTTTCAAGATTAAATATTTTCTCCTCAATATCTGAGTTTCTGTCTTCCAGGTGTTCTGTCCTATTGGTTATGCTTTGTATGTAGTTTTTAATTTGGTTTATTGTTTCCTTCACTTCACGGATTTCTGTTTTTTTTTTTTTTCAATATCTCTAACTCTTTATTGAAATGATCTTTTGCTTCCTGTATTTGCTCTTTTAATTGTTGATTGGTGCAAAATTTAATGCCTGCATTTGCTCTTTCATCTCATCCTTCAATGCCTGCATTTGATCTTTCATCTCCTTGTTTGCTTCACTGATCATTTTAATTATGTGCATTCTGAACTCTTTTTCTGACATTTCTTCTGCCATGCTGTCATTGGATTTTATTGCTATACCACCTAGGTTTATTTGGAACATTTTCTTCCATTGTTTTCTCATATTGCTCAGGCATCTACCCCTCTAGTAGTGAAACTCTGGGATATTGCAGATTTCCTCTATTGACTGATAGTGTTCCTGTAGATTTCCAATAACTCACCTCTTAGCCTTCAGTAGCCTGAAGTCTTGGATGAACTTGATACTGCAGTGCTCCAGTACGAAGGTGCCCCATAGGGTTGGTGGCCTTCAGGTGGGGTATATTCTCTTCAGTGGGCAGAGGTGCCTCCACTTTTTGACTGATGGTCAGTCAAAGGGGGACTAGACTGCAGACTGGGGCATGTCTGACCTGGGTCTGTGTCTCTGGTTCTACTGCCCTGGTGGGAAAGCCTCACCCAGTGGGAAATACTTACCCAGTGGGGAAGTTTTGCTTGGCAGCTCTTCTCTGAAAAGTTCCCTTCGGTCCAGAACTACTACCTGGACTGGGAAGCCCTTCTCTGTGATGTTCCCAGGGGTCCTGACATACTGCCTGGGCTGGGGAGCCTGACCCTGCAAGGGATTCCCTCACTGTGCAGCCCTCCTCTGTAATGGTCCTGGTTGAGTGGGTGCTTGGCTCCAGCAGGGGAGTCTCACTGGGCCACTCTACTGCATGAAGTGCCCTGCATTTCAGGACTACTGCCCCATCCAGGGAGCCTGACCTGTGGGAGAGATTCAACCTGTGGTTCTCAGTTTGTCCCGAGTCTCTCAATACCTCCTCTTCTTGACTCCTTGGTCTTGTCAAAGGTGCTCTAGTCTCATTTAGGTGTCTCAGGAAGGGAGCTGCCCTTCCAATGTTGATGGCCACACCCTCAGGAATAATTCAAAATGCCTGCACCACCCTTATAAAGTAGCCTCTGGCTAGCTCTGCAATGCAGGCAGGCTGGTTCTTCTGCTGACTTGCTCCATGAGGAAACAGACCTTGGTGTAGTGGTAGGGCGGGGGTGCTCAGTGATGGCATCTGTCTTCTGTCTGGTGTTTGGGTGGGTTGGCTGCCCCATGGCTAGCTCTGCAAGGCAGGTGGGTTGGGTGCCTGACTGCTACCTCCTCAATGAAGGTGGCCTAACTCAACTGCAAGCTCCAGGTCTGTGTTTTTAAATGATGTGCACATGATTGTAATTAACAGATCTTTCTGAGGCTCAGAGGCAGTGCCTGGAGTACTGGACATTTCTCAGTTCCTGTAGGGGCTTGAAAATCACAGCACAGAGGGCCGAATGGACAATAAAAGTGAAACAGGCAGCACAAGCAGTTAAAACAGAGTTGGGAACATGCATTCCTTCCCTTTCTGAAGACATAGTAGCTATTATCTTCCCAGGGAAACTAATGCCGGCTGTCCTTTAGTTGTGAAACAGGTAAATAAAGATAACACAGAGCTTCATTGTTTTTCTTGTTCCATTTTATACAAAAAGTAACTTCTGAGCAGAAGTTGGCTTGTTGTGTTGTTCATAGAAATTGAATCAAAATTTAAAGATTTCATATAAAGTGATAATATTAATATTCTTATTCAGAGGTTAAATGTTGACATGCTCATTTCATTAAGTTAGTGAGTCCAACTACTTTATACATGTGAACAAATTGCTTAATCATATTGTTGGAACTTTTTTGGATTTAGTGTATTTATTTCCATTTGTAAATCAGGGTTACTACCTGGCTACTGTGAAAATGTTCGATTGAATTCACCCCTGTTTACAAATAATTTTGTAACTGTAAATAAAGTCCTATCAAACATTTCCTCCCAAGGGAATAAAATCCAATTGTCTTGTATCCAATGGCACTGCAAAGTTTATATCATTTTATTTGTCTCTATCATGATATATGAGGTAGTCTACTCGTACATTACATTAAACTTTACATATTTAATCTTTAAAATATTCTTCCTTACTCTGCCTATGTTCTCATTATACCAATTAATCATGCAATTTATTTATTTAAAGTTTGGTTTAACCAGAGGCCAAGTGTTGATTAACATCAGTATTGCTCTCCATTCATCTTTTCGGCAATCATGATGTTGCTCCCACATTATTTATTGACATTTTTTACCATAGGACAAGCAGAAGACAGAAGTAACACTATCAATTCTTCATGACAAATTGCAGTTTGACAAGTGTCTTTGATAAGGAAACCTTGTGAATATTAATTCTGACTTGAAATCTTGGATTTTTTGTTATGTGAAAATAACAAATTATTCTTAGACACAGTTGACACAATTTATAACATATATCAGAACTTTTAGAAAGGGGACTTACCAGGGTAGTGACCAGCTGGTTAAAAATAGCTGGTTGTTTTTCATAACTCATTGACTTACACTTATCTTTCATGGGAGAGGCACAAGTCAAAGCCTGAATTGATGTAATTGTGGACAGGATGTGATCCTGGTTGTGTTAAGGGAGCCTGTGAAGCAAGGCTAAGTAGAAACCTTTCCTCCACATCCTGCAGGTAGGAGCATGCCCTTGGTGCAAGTAATCATGTAAAAATATAATGGACAAGCATTTTTTCCTGTGAAAAGCGATGAAGAAGGAAACTAAATCAGATATAGTTTCAGAAGAGATCATTTGGGATCTTTTTTGTACAAATCACATATGAAATGACATCTGTCCTAAATTCCAAGTAAATGCAGTGAGTCAGAGTGCAGGGTATGGGGTTGAAGGAAGCATCTTAAATAGCATGTCATTCTGTAAAGAGCACAGCCTGGCCCAGGAGCTGCTCAGTGGCCAAGCTCACCATGGCTGTATATACACTATTGTGTCCTTGTTAATGCCACTACCCTGTTACCCTTGTTTCTGTCTGCATTATACAGAACTTTGAAGAGTGATCCAAGATGTGAGAGACTGTAACTGAGGAAATCCACGTAGAGCAGGATTGTATTTTCTATTCCCAGCCGGATCACAGTGGTCCTGAACTCTGGAGGAGAAGCATGAGCACCTGGGTCAGAAAGTTGACTCTGCTTCCCTGTGTGTAGGGCAGGTGGTGAGGGACAGGACATGCTCCTCACCTGAAGTCAACCCAAAGTCCCACTTGCCCCTGTGAATTTCTGGAGCACTGCTTCTGTGTCTTCAGTTCACTTCATGGTGACCATCTGTCATCTGCTAGGGCTGTAACTGCACTCGGTGGGAATCCTGGGACCAGGTCTCACAGCGACACATCTCCCTAGGTCGGACATGCAGCAGCCCAAGTGAGTCTTCCAAAATGTGGATATTTCCACCAGGTGCAGATCAAGCCAGAAATCAGCACACCTGACACTAGTTCTCACTGCTGCCCCTTCCTGCACAGAACATCATCTGCTATACATTCCTCCAACTTTAATGTCTCTGAGAGTTACTGTCTCTCACCTATTCTGTCCTGGGATGGTTGTGGTGACACTAAGGTATGCCTTCTTCACTTCTCTGTTTTTTCAAGAGAACCTAGGTGGGTGCAGCATCACCCCTGTGGGACACTTCCATTCTGCACCCCGAAGCTGATTGTGTGGGATTGGCTGCACATTGGATGATCTCAACACAGGAGTGGTGATGTCTGGGAATACACAGCCTCTGTCCTCCCTTTATCCTGGGTTTACTCACATGGGTGTTGTGGTATGTTCCTGCAACACTCTGCAAGCTTCACAGGGACCTGCCCTGGGGGATTCAGAGAGAGAGAGAGAGAGAGAGAGAGAGAGAGAGAGAGCATCTCCAGGATACTGCTGATCATGAATCATCAGAACAGATTCCACCTGCCAGAATCAGCCATGTCCCTGATGGATGAGCAAAGAATGATCCTTCTTTGTGTTTTACACAATAACTATTATTGTCTGTATTTGAGATTTATAGCATGATACACGGGAAGTGTATAGACATCAAAGTGGCTCAAGGAGTACAGCAGATTGATATCCATCATCACATTGTTACTTTTGTGAAATAAACAGCTAATATCTGGTCATTCAACAACAAGCCTGTATACAGCATTGTTTTTATGAAATTGAATCCTTAAGTACATTGGCTTATTCTTCTTTTAAAAAACGGCCTATGAGGTCATTCATACTAATGACAAGTCCTAACTTTCTTTTGCTGCACTAAAAGTTACAAAGAAGAGAGATTAAAACAATTTCCAAGTCACAGTGGAGGAAAGGAACAGCAAAGGCTCAAGTAACTCTGAGAAGCTAGGTGGGTGTATAATGTGGTCATTATCAGGGTATCTGATTACTCTGCTGCCTGTTGAATCTTAGAAGGGAGAGGTCAAGCACATGAGATACCAAATCCAAGGAAAATCTGAATATTGATCTTTCACTTGATATCTTCCACAAAGGCCCCTGAGTGAGATGAGTGAGGATGGTGTTCAGCACAGAAGCAGGAGGTTGACAGAAGAAAGAGAGCCCTTGGGGACTCTATCTATTTCTGGCCCCTCCCCACTCTGTCTCTGTCTTTCTGTGTCTCTGTCTCTCTCTCTCTTTATCTCTTTTGTATCACTCTCTCTGCCTCTCTCTCCCTCTCTCTTACCCTCCCTTTCTTCCTCTCATCCTCTCTCCTGCTCTCTCTCACTCTTCCTCTTCCTCTCTCCCTCTGCTTCCTGGCTGGCAGTAGGTGAGGAGCTTCCCTCCTCAACCCCTTTGTGCCATGGTGTTTCTGCCTTGGATCCAGTTGGTCATGGATTAAATTCTTTCAACCTATGAGCCAAAATAAGTTTTCCTCCTCCAAGTTGTTTTTGTTAGGTATTTTGGTCACAGTGAGGAAAAGCTAACCGAGTTCATTGAAGTTCTTCTGCAGTTACATTAAATTATACTGTGTTTTAACTGACATGGAAAACCAGGAACACAGGCACACTCATAGGGTCCATGTGGTGTTTCAGCACGTGAATACACACGTCTGCCTCCTCAAGCATTCCTCACCTCTTTACGATGAGTATGCTGAATCCTTTCCTCTGGTGTTCTGAATTTCACCCTGCATCATTGTCACCTGTCACCCTACTCTGCAACAGCACACCAGAGCTCCTCTCCCTCCAACTACAACTGGGAACCAGTGATCTACTTACCGTCTCTCCAGACCTCACATTCCCCAAATTTTGGTAGCCACCATTCCACCCTTCTATACGATAATTAATTTTTCCACATCTGAGTGAGAGCGTGTGACCCTTGTCTTTCTGTCCCTGGTTTGTTTCATGGGAGTGACCTCAGGTCCATCCGTGTTGTCATGGAAAACAGAATCATATGTGTCTATGGCTGAATGGCATTTCCTTTGTGCTTCTGTCCATATTTTCTCTGTCCATTCCTCAACTGATGGACACTGAGGTTGCTTCCATTTCTTGGTGATTGGCAACCATGCTGGGATGGACGCAGGAGTGCAGATGATGTTTGACACACTGATCCCATTTCCCTTGGAGACATGCCCAGTAGTGGGGTTGGTGGGGCATGGTGCTTCTGTCCTTCCTTGCTTGAGGCACCTCCATGCTGCTTTCCAGTGGCTGCACCAATCACTTGCATGATTGGGGAATAACTATTTGTTTAGATATTGAGGCTTTATTCCTGAGAGAATTTTGAATTTTTGGTAGATAAGTTTACATTAGTTTCTTCATGGTGCCTAGTCATAGATGAGTCAGAACGTCGATCAAAAGATTCATTTTGTATTGCCACATGCAGCACAAAATTGACAGTATTGTAAAAGAGTTTCCAAGGAATGAGAAGGAGCTGTCAAAGGCAAGCCCCCTGGGGTTTACACCAGCATAGCTCCACCGAGTCCTTCATGGATCTTGCATGCAATTCCTCATGGTTTCAAGGGTTCCCACAGCTGACTCTGCTGAAGGGACATGAGCAATACATTGTGGTGTACACCAAAAGGCCTACAGAGATATTGGCCTTCCTTAATACATAAGCCATGTGAATTTCCCATCTTGTGGGTCTTGGAGTTCGAGAGTTTTGGATTTTGCTGCTGGTTATCAATCACTTACCTGAAGGGACACCCCACACCATAGTGCCTCAGCATGGATGGTCTAATGGGCAGACCAGAGTCAAGGGACATGATCCCACTCATGAAGGAGGTCGCTGTATGAATATACCCTTCAAGTTGTTGTTTTAGGATGACCCAGAGCTGCTTCCACATCACTACACACAATGTGCTGCAGAGAGATTAGGTTTAAAACCAACTCTCCTTCTAGCTCTTGCTCTCATTGGAAATGTAACTTTTTGCCTCTGAATTTCCTCCTGGCCTCTGTACCTTATAGGGACAAGCAGAGAGAGATACTAAAAGCTATTTGAAACAACATATAGTGGAAACTGACTGCATTCCCACATGTGAGTTTTCACTGAAGGGTAACTGCAAACTCAGTGCTGTCCTTGCCACATGATCACCCTCAACACGCCGTCACCACTTGAATCCACACCCTTGTCCTCCACTGAGATCGCAGGATGCCATTTTATGTTGTCAGGCCTCCATACTACTCTCTGTCTCTCAAACAAGTTTATCTTACCCAACTTTATTGGTTTCTAGCGCTTCATGGAGTTCTATATTGTATGAATTGATATTCAGCAGATGGTTTGTCTGAATGTTTTATTTGAGTTTCTACTCTTTTGTGTATGGGCCAGTATATTTAGTATTTTAAAATGGAGATAAGTCCTCTGTGGTCTCAGAGGACCAGAAAATACCCAACTCTGTTAACTCCCTACACAGGCATGTTTGGTGCCAGTTCCATGGAGAGAGGCCATAAATGATTTTTAAATGCTTCTAAAAAAAAAGAGGCCAAACGTCCAGCACTCCCACTTTCCTGGCTATTCCTCCAACTCTATCTCATAATAACTCATATATTCCTAGGAGTCACACAGGGTTGCTATTTGCTCATCCAGGAAGCACCTCCCACACTGCCTCCTCCTGGTGAGGGCAGAGCTGGCACAATAAAGCCCACCCCACCTCCACGGCCCTCCTTCTAAGTGGTCAGTGGGCAGTTTATGTACCAAACGTGCCAACTGCTGACCAAGGGTCTGAATTTAGCTGGCCCTACCTGACTGCTAATGGGAAAGGCAACTACTCATCCAATATGCTTTAGGTATTAAAATTCATTTTAATTGAGTGCATATTATTCACCAACTTGAGGTTCAGACTTTACAACTACAGAAGGAACAACTGTGTATCCAACAAAGCAAATAGCAAATAAGACAATAGGTATACAGGGCACTGCTTACTAAGTAGAAAAGAGCAAATCCACAGACAGAGTGCCACCACAGTGCCCTATTAAAATGACGCATCAATAAAGTCTTCTCTGAGTGAAATTAAAAGACATCCGAATTAGGGGGAGAGCAAGATGCCCAGAAGGGTACTGTATGGGAAGAACAGGATTAGTGGATGAAATTTCTTAAGGCCTGGAGGGAGCACAGGGATAGTCCAGTGAAGGCCCAGCAGAGCAGGCACACTGAAAAATGTATCCAGCGGTCATGGAGCTGGTCTAGAGGACTTGGGCTCACTAAGAGACACTGGAAACTTCAACAGGGAGAGCTGTCATGTGACTGATCCTTGACAAGGACACCTAGTGTGTGACAGAGACTCAAAGAGGAAAGACAGACACCACCACAGCAGGCAGTGGCCATACTGTGCCTAGGTAAGGGATGGAGGTCACAAGCCAGGGGTCTACAGAGTGTTGACAGGGGCAGGTCTGGAGTCTGCTCTAAGGACCCAGCCAGCAGGACTGGCTGTGAGATGTCAGAGGAGTTGAGGATGACATTCTTTTAAATAGTTTTCCACAGTTATACGTAATAGTGGGTTCATCCTGTTTCCTAACAGCAAGACAGAATATGAGGAAGACTTTTCATCATTCCTGTGCCTAGGAAGCTGGTACCATTCACATCCCAATTAAGAGACATAGGTCAAGGCTCAGTTTCCCATGGGTTATGCTGTGAGGGTTGTACCTAACAAATCCCCAGTCCACACTGACTCATTCCTTACTTGTCAGGATATGGGTGCACCCAAGTGTGGGTTGGACACAGTCCTCCACCGATGGGACTGATAGTGCAGGGGCACACAGGCAGCCCACTCTGTCAGAAGTAACCAGGAGGGAGTAAGTGTCATGGTGGAGGACATCACTGCAGAATCCATCATCCATGCAGCACTGAGTGACCTTCCCTTTCCATCTTATAATTCGGCTTCTGTGACAGCTTTGAATACCCTCAGTGAGGTTTGCCTGTTGTTATTTCTCGACAAGGCACACCCCAATAAGTGAGTCTAAGTGCCCAGTGGTACAGAAGGAGAAAGTCATGCAGTTGGTATAGGGAGTCACACTGGGAGGACCAGGGAAGCTAGTTATAGGGAGCACTAGAAGAACCTAGGACCTCATAGTTGCTGATAGGAATGCAGTCTTTTTACAACTCCTGGAAACAATCACTAAGCATAATGAGACACAACTTTCGCCTGCTTTACACATGCAACATGTTTATAATAGTTCAACTGAGGGTTCAAGTAATGAAATGTTGAGTTTAACCTAAGAACAAACATGAAGACACAGCACTTGGGCTCATGATTGAAAGAACACAATCTTCAGTCACATTTCCTGTTCATTTTTTATATGGGAAGCTACCTCTGAGCAGGCTCTTCATGGCCCTCAGGACGTCTTTGTTCCGGAAACTGTAGATGACAGGGTTGAGGGTGGGTGTGATGATGGTGTAGAATATGGCCAGGAACTTGTCCTGGCCTGGGGTGTGGTATGACTCGGGTCTCGTGTAGGTGAAAATGAAGGGCCCATAGTACATTATGACCACGACCATGTGGAAGGAGCAAGTGGAAAAGGCCTTCTTCCGTGCCTCCAATGACTTCATCTGCAGGACGGTGAGAAGAATCTGCACATAAGATGCACAGATCATGGAGAGAGGTATCAGCAGGAAAATAACGGCACTCACATCAACCCCTCGTTCATAGCGTGAGGTGTCTGTACAGGACAACTTCATCAAGGCAGGAAGTTCACAGAAATAGTGATCGATCACCCTAGAGCTACAGTAGGGGAGGCGCATTAAGAGCCCTGTGTGTACCGAGGCATTGAGGGTCCCGACAAGCCAGCACCCCGCAGCCAGGAGCATACTGACCCGCTCACTCATGAGTACCGGGTAGCGCAGGGGGTGGCAGATGGCCACATAGCGGTCACAGGACATGGCAGCCAGGAGAAGGCACTCACTGCCCAGCATCATGAGGGACAGAAACAACTGGGTCCCACAGCCTGTGAAGGAAATCGCTCTGCTGCCTGACAGGAAGTCAGCGATCACCTTGGGAACGATGTTGGAAATGTGCATTATGTCCATGAAGGAGAGGTGGCTGAGCAGGAAGTACATGGGGGTGTGCAGGCATGGGTCCCTGTGGATGAGCAGGATCATAAGCGTGTTTTCCATCAGGGCCATGATGAAAACGCCAACCAGGAAGGAGAAGGAGACCAGGCTGGAGTGGGAAGTGGAGAAGAGCCCCAGGAGGATGAAGTCAGTGCTGGCAGTGAGGTTGTCGGGTCTCATGCTGAGGGTTCATATTTAATCAAACATTTTGTAAAAATGGCAGTAGAGTAAAACACACATTATGACCTCATGAACATACATGACTGCCTGACTCCTGTGTCCTGCAATATATGATCAGAAAAATGAGGGATCATACTCTATTCATGTATGATTTATGAAAATATATATATGCCTTCTGTCATGTGCAACTAAATAGAACAAATAAAATACAAAATTCAAAAAAATGATTAAACAAATGCATGATCACTGAAGTATGAAGTCCAGGAAGGAAAAGTAGCTGAATCCCAGTGACTTCCACCTGTGTTTCAGAAACACCATGAGAGCTAGTGAGGCATGTTTCCTAACCAACATGGAAGGCCTCTCTGCTGGTTCTTGGACAGGGCCCATTTTTCAGGATGGTGATTGACTTGCATGAATCACATGATGCTGTCTTTCATCAGTGAAGGGACCCTTGACCATGTTGAGACCCAAAGTGTTATCAATTCCCTAACTTTCTTTGTGTCTGGTCTGCTCTCAGGACCCCTTCTCAGGAAGTCCCACCCTGCAGTCCATTCTGGAAACGTCACCTCCCTTTGAACCCCACCTCTGCTGGCCCTCTTACCTGACGCCCTTCACTTCCTCATGCAGACGTCTTTTTTCTCCGCATGCTAAGCAGTGGTCAGCGCTGTGTGTATTGTCCACCGTGGCCTCCCCCTCTAGAACCCCGACCTGCTGCAGGGTGTTTGTGGGCCATGATGCCCGGGCTCAGTGGTCCACCATCAGTGCAGCTACTCACTTGAATGCGACCAATGGGGCAAATGGCTCCATGTTCCTCATGCTTTTTCACCTAGATAATACTTGCCCAAAATAAAATGCACCATTTCTAAGATGTTCAATAGAAATTAGAAACAGAGCAGCACACTCAAGTTTTGTCTGTGCTTATAATTTGAAATATCACTTATACCTGAAATAAAAAAAATGAAAGCTTTGCTCTGGCAAATGAGGGATGCACCTTTAAGAAGATATTCTATGTTTGCTTGTTTTGTTGCTCATAAAAATTGAATCATAATTTAGAGATTTTATATAAAATGATAATATTAAATTCTTATTCAGAGGTTAAATGTTGACATGCTCATTTCATTAAGTTAGTGAGTCCAACTACTTTATACATGTGAACAAATTGCTTAATCATATTGTTGGAACTTTTTTTGGATTTAGTGTATTTATTTCCATTTGTAAATCAGGGTTACTACCTGGCTACTGTGAAAATGTTCGATTGAATTCACCCCTGTTTACAAATAATTTTGTAACTGTAAATAAAGTCCTATCAAACATTTCCTCCCAAGGGAATAAAATCCAATTGTCTTGTATCCAATGGCACTGCAAAGTTTATATCATTTTGTCTCTATCATGATATATGAGGTAGTCTACTCGTACATTACATTAAACTATACATATTTAATCTTTAAAATATTCTTCCTTACTCTGCCTATGTTCTCATTATACCAATTAATCATGCAATTTATTTATTTAAAGTTTGGTTTAACCAGAGGCCAAGTGTTGATTAACATCAGTATTGCTCTCCATTCATCTGTTCAGCAATCATGATGTTACTCCCACATTATTTATTGACATACTTTTTACCATAGGACAAGCAGAAGACAGAAGTAACACTATCAATTCTTCATGACAAATTGCAGTTTGACAAGTGTCTTTGATAAGGAAACCTTGTGAATATTAATTCTGACTTGAACTCTTGGATTTTTTATTACTATTTAAAATGACAAATTATTCTTAGACACAGTTGTCATACTTTATAACATATATCAGAACATTCAGAAGGGGGACTTACCAGGGTAGTGACCAGCTGGTTAAAAATAGCTGGTTGTTTTCATAACTCATTGACTTTCACTGATCTTTCATGGGAGAGACACAAGTCAAAGCCTGAATTGATGTAATTGTGGACGGGATGTGATCCTGGTTGTGTTAAGGGAGGTGAAGCAAGGCTAAGTAGAGACCTCTCCTCCACATCCTGCAGGTACGAGCATGCCCTTGATGTAAGTAATCATGTAAAAATATAATGGACAAGCATTTTTTCCTGTGAAAAGCGATGAAGAAGGAAACTAAATCAGATATAGTTTCAGAAGAGATCATTTGGGATCTTTTTTGTACAAATCACATATGAAATGACATCTGTCCTAAATTCCTAGTATATGCAGTGAGTCAGAGTGCAGGGTATGGGGTTGAAGGAAGCATCTTAAATAGCATGTCATTCTGTAAAGAGCACAGCCTGGCCCAGGAGCTGCTCAGTGGCCAAGCTCACCATGGCTGTATATACACTATTGTGTCCTTGTTAATGCCACTACCCTGTTACCCTTGTTTCTGTCTGCATTATACAGAACTTTGAAGAGTGATCCAAGATGTGAGAGACTGTAACTGAGGAAAACCACGTAGAGCAGGATTGTATTTTCTATTCCCAGCCGGATCACAGTGGTCCTGAACTCTGGAGGAGAAGCATGAGCACCTGGGTCAGAAAGTTGACTCTGCTTCCCTGTGTGTAGGGCAGGTGGTGAGGGACAGGACATGCTCCTCACCTGAAGTCAACCCAAAGTCCCACTTGCCCCTGTGAATTTCTGGAGCACTGCTTCTGTGTCTTCAGTTCACTTCATGGTGACCATCTGTCATCTGCTAGGGCTGTAACTGCACTCGGTGGGAATCTTGGGACCAGGTCTCACAGCGACACATCTCCCTAGGTCGGACATGCAGCAGCCCAAGTGAGTCTTCCAAAATGTGGATATTTCCACCAGGTGCAGATCAAGCCAGAAATCAGCACACCTGACACTAGTTCTCACTGCTGCCCCTTCCTGCACAGAACATCATCTGCTATACATTCCTCCAACTTTAATGTCTCTGAGAGTTACTGTCTCTCACCTATTCTGTCCTGGGATGGTTGTGGTGACACTAAGGTATGCCTTCTTCACTTCTCTGTTTTTTCAAGAGAACCTGGGTGGGTGCAGCATCACCCCTGTGGGACACTTCCATTCTGCACCCCGAAGCTGATTGTGTGGGATTGGCTGCACATTGGATGATCTCAACACAGGAGTGGTGATGTCTGGGAATACACAGCCTCTGTCCTCCCTTTATCCTGGGTTTACTCACATGGGTGTTGTGGTATGCTCCTGCAACACTCTGCAAGCTTCACAGGGACCTGCCCCAGGGGATTCAGAGAGAGAGAGAGAGAGAGAGAGAGCATCTCCAGGATACTGCTGATCATGAATCATCAGAACAGATTCCACCTGCCAGAATCAGCCATGTCCCTGATGGATGAGCAAAGAATGATCCTTCTTTGTGTTTTACACAATAACTATTATTGTCTGTATTTGAGATTTATAGCATGATACACGGGAAGTGTATAGACATCAAAGTGGCTCAAGGAGTACAGCAGATTGATATCCATCATCACACTGTTACTTTTGTAAAATAAACAGCTAATATCTGGTCATTCAACAACAAACCTGTATACAGCATCGTTTTTATGAAATTGAATCATTAAGTACATTGGCTTATTCTTCTTTTAAAAAAATGGCCTATGAGGTCATTCATACTAATGAGAAGTCCTAACTTTCTTTTGCTGCACTAAAAGTTACAATGAAGAGAGATTAAAAACAATTTCCAAGTCACAGTGGAGGAAATGAACAGCAAAGGCTCAAGTAACTCTGAGAAGCTAGGTGGGTGTGTAATGTGGTCATTATCAGGGTATCTGATTACTCTGCTGCCTGTTGAATCTTAGAAGGGAGAGGGTTGAGCACATGAGATACCGAATCCAAGGAAAATCTGAATATTGATCTTTCACTTGATATCTTCCACAAAGGTCCCTGAGTGAGATGAGTGAGGATGGTGTTCAGGAGGAGAAGCAGGAGAGCAAATCCACAGACAGTGCCACCACTGTGCTATATTAAAATGACCCATCACCAAAGACTTCTCTGAGTGAAATTGAAACAGACATCCAAATTAGAGGGAGAGCAAGATGCTCAGAAGTGTACTGTATGGGAAGGACATGATCAGTGGACAAAATGGCTTGAGGTCTGGCGAGAGTGAGGGGATAATCCAGTAGAAGCCCCGGGACAGACCAGGCACACTGAGAAATGTATCCAGCAGTCATGGTGCTGGTCTAGAGGACTTGGGCTCACTAAGAGCTACTGGAAACTTCAACAGAGAGAGCTATCACTTAACTGATCCTTGACAAGGACACCTAGTGTGTGACAGAGACTCAAAGAGGAAAGACAGACATCACCACAGCAGGCAGTGGCCATTCTGTGCCCAGGTGAGGGATGGAGGTCACAAGCCAGGGGTCTAAGGAGTGTTGACATGGGCAGGTCTGGAGTCTGCTCTAAGGACCCAGCCAGCAGGACTGGCTGTGAGATGTCAGAGGAGTTGAGGATGACATTCTTTTAAATAGTGTTCCACAGTTATACGTAATAGTGGGTTCATCCTGTTTCCTAACAGCAAGACAGAATGTAAGGAAGACTTTACATCCTTCCTGTGCCTAGGAAGATGGAGCCATTCACATCCCAATTACAAGACATAGGTCAAGGCTCAGTTTCCCATGGTTTATGCAGTGAGGGCTGTACCTAACAAATCCCCAGTCCATACTGACTTGCTCCCTACTCATCAGAACATGGGTGCACCCAAGTGTGGGTTGGACACTCAGGCCTCCATGGATGGGACTGATACTGCAGGGACACACAGGGAGCCCACTCCCTCGGATGTCACCAGGTGGCAGTAAGCAGCATAGTGGAGGACATCACTGCAGAATCCACCGTCCATGCATCTGTGAGTGACGTTCCATTTACATCTTATTCTTCGGCTTTGGTGACAACCTTGAATACCCTCAGTGAGGTTTGCCTGTTGTTATTTCTTGACAAGGCACATCCCAATAAGTGAGTCTAAGTATCAATCAACACAGAAGGAGAAAGTCATGCCGTAGGCACTCGGAGTCACACAGGGAGGACCATGGAGGCTCATCATTGGGAGCAATAGAAGAACCTTGGACCATGTAGTTGCTCATAGGAATGCAGTCTTTCTAGAGCTCTTGGAAACAATCACTAAGTGTAATGAGACACAACTTTTGCCTGCTTTACTAGCAACGTGTGTATGTTAGTTCAACTGAGTGTTCAAGTAATAAAACTTTGAGTTCAACCTAAGAACAAACATGAAGACACAGCACTTGGGCTCATGATTGAAAGAACACAATCTTCAGGTCTATTTCACTTTTTATATAGGAAGCTACCTCTGAGCAGGTTCTTCATGGCCATCAGGACGTCTTTGTTCCAGAAGCTGTAGATGACAGGGTTGAGGGTGGGCATGATGATGGTGTAGAATATGGCCAGGAACTTGTCCTGGCCTGGGGTGTGGTATGTCTGGGGTCTCATGTAGGTGAAAATGAAGGACCCATACTACATTGGGACCAGGACCATGTGGAAGGAGCAGGTGGGAAAGGCCTTCTTCCATGCCTTCAATGACTTCATTTGGAGGAAGGTGAGAAGAATCTGCACATAAGATGCACAGATCATGGAGAGAGGTATCAGCAGGAAAATAACGGCACTCACATCAACCCCTCCTTCATAGTGTGAGGTGTCTGTACAGGACAACTTCAACAAGGCAGGAAGTTCACAGAAATAGTGATCGATCACCCTAGAGCTACAGTAGGGGAGGCGCATTAGGAACCCTGTGTGGATTGTGGCCTTGTGTGTCTGACCAGCCAGCACCCCACAACCAGGTGCAAACTGACCCTCTCACTTATGAGCACTGGGTAGTACAGGGGGTGGCAGATGTCCACATACCGTTCACATGACATGGCAGCCAGGAGAAGGCACTCACCGCCCAGCATCATGAGGCACAGAAACAGCTGGGTCCCACAGCCTGTGAAGGAAATCGCTCTGTGGCCTGACAGGAAGTCAGTGATCACCTTGGGAACGATTTTGGAAATGTGCATTATGTCCATGAAGGAGAGGTGACTGAGCAGGAAGTACATGGGGGTGTGCAGGCATGGTTCCCTGCAGAAGAGCAGGATCATGAGCTCGTTTTCCATCAGAGTCACGATGAAAATACCAACCAGGAAGGAGAAGGAGACCAGGCTGGAGTGGGAAGTGGAGAAAAGCCCCAGGAGGAGGAAGTCAGTGCTGGCAGAGAGGTTGTCGGGTCTCATGTGAGTGTTCATATTTAACCAATCATTTTGTAAAAATGGCAGTAGAGTGAAACACACATTATGACCTCATGAACATATATGACTGCCTGACCCCTGTGACCTACAATATGTATGATCAGGAAAGTGAGAGATTACACACAAATCATGTATGATTTATTAAAATGTATAAATGCCTTCTGTCATGTGCAACTAAATAGAATAAGTAAAATACAAAGTTCATAAAAAATGATTAAACAAATGCATGATCACTGAAGTATGAAGGCCAGGAAGGAAAAGTAGGTGAATCCCAGTGACTTCCACCTGTGTTTCGGAAACACCATGATATCTAGTGAGGCATGTTTCCTAAACAACATGGAGGGCCTCTTGGCTCGATCCAGGACTGTTTCCATTTTTCAGGATGGACATTTACTTGCTTGAATCACATGATGCTGTCTTCCATCAGGGAAGGGACCTTTGACCAGGATGAGACTAACCCCTGGGGATATTGTGACTGTTTTCACTGAACACCTTTTGGAATATCAGGATAATTCTTTGGTTAAGAATCCAATTAGAACCACTCAACATTGGCCAAAGTGACATGAAGGTACATTGATTGTGACAACATAGAGTCCATTATTACCTGGTGCTCACTCAGAGATGAAGAGATAGATTTGGGCAAGACTCTAGAAATTTCTCTGGGAACTCAATAAAACTGGAGTACAGAAACAGACACTGCCCTTCTCTCTGAGAGGACACACTCTCTCCCTGGAGAGTATCCCTTCCCCTTCTCCTATCCCTTCAATAAGTTCATGCCTACTACTTGGGGACATGTCTAAAATATATCTGATTTGAATGCAAGAGTTGAACTTTAAAGGGGGTCTTTCCTCTGCCTCAGTTTCTTGGAAGTCCCAGCTCTTTAACAAATTCATTCTTTGTGATTGGATAAGTGAGCATGTTTCTCACATGTGGTAACTCATAACTAGGTTGGTACATAAAAACTGTAAAATTCACTGAAGAATTTCTTCCTCAGCAAGCAAAACACAAACAATGAAACAGAAATAGAGCAGTAGCCTGGTATGGTGGTGCAAGTCATGCCAGGGTGATTAGAATTCTAAGGTAGGCACAGCAACTTAGCCTCACCCACTATCAAAATAAAATATTAAATGACCCTGGGGAGTGTTTAGTTTTGGAGCATGCCTGGGCTCAGCCCCAGTAAAACATAAACATGCACAGTGAAGGGGGATAGAGGAATAAAACACACATGGGAAAAGATAAAAATGTAAAAATCAGAGATAAATCTCATTACATCAACAGTGACATTAAATGTGAACTGACTGAACAATTCTATCTGAAGTTAGGGATCAAACAGAATGAAAACAAGGTCAATTTTATGCTACCTACCGGAGTCACTGTTTGAATGTGAATGTATAAAGAGATTAAAAATCAAAGGATATAAAACATATACCATGCAAACTGCATGAGTAAACTGTACTAGAGTAACTCTATTAACATCAGATAAAATATTTCAAAACAAGAAATGTATTCACAGATAGCAGCTGTGAGTGTTGGAAACACGAGGACATGGTGTTACTGAAAGCTCCAACCTCCATTTTAATCTCAATCCAATAATGAGAATAGAGCTTTGAGAAAAAGGAAAAATAAGTTTTATTGCTCTGCTGGCAAAAGAGAAGCACAGGGACTTCTGTCCAAGAGTCTGTGATTCTGCCAATCAACAAGAATAGTGGTCTTTTTGGGGTGGATCTACCAGGGGTTCACCTCAGGGGCCTTCAAACTGAGCCCCATCTCCAGCTTTATTTTGTGTTTTATTTGGAGATAGGGTATCACTGAGTTTCTTATCACCTCGTTTTTGTTGAGACTGGCTTTGAACTTGAGATCCTTTTGCCTCAGTCTCTCAAGTTGCTGAGGTTGCAACGGTATTCCACCATGCCTGGCATAAAGCAAAATATTTTATTGATTAAATGAAAGTCCCTAGTTTGAGATCAATCATTTTAGAATTGAGTTATTCTGAGTCTGTTTTGCATCTGCTAATGTAGGAACCCAGAACATAGCCCAATTGACACAAAAGCCTGTAGTGTCTGCAGAAAGGGGTGCGATCTGCCCTCATGACCTCCCCTGAATATGGAAGTATACTTTCCCTCTATTACCAAGATGAACAATTCCAGAGTCAACTTAAAACACAAGCTGATTTTGGACCTGAAAGGTGGCATCGTGTCTCCACAGAAGAGTGTGATGCCACAAGTGCAGTAGGTGAGAAGCCATGACGAAATGACAGCCATGCCACAGCTTATTCCCAGGAGAAGACTGAGTTCTGGAGGGTGTGCCTGCAAAGGTGAGGGAGAAACCCAGGTCTTTGGGGACAGTTTAGGAGGCTTCCTTGGTGGCTAGGTGATCTGGGGCTCTTCACAGACCCTGCAAGATGCATTTCCAGGACAGTGACAACCCCAGGCCTGACTAAGCTCCTGTCCCCACATTTCATCTGTACCTGGGCCCCAGAACAAGGAATAAGGTGAGCAACTTAGTCCCAAGTCTGCCCCAGATCTCTATCCTGACTGCTTCAGTACATGAATGTGAAGCTCTGGCCTTCTAGAAGAATCTGGGTAGGAAGGGGAGACCCACAGAGGTGTGGGGTAACCCCACTGGATGACAAGCTTTCCCACGCTCAGGAGAGTCACAAAGGGCTTGGGGGTTGAGGACAGGCCCAACAGCCTACATACAGTGTTCCCTGGTAGGGGGATTTGAACTGGAAGGAGAGACTGAGACTCTCCTACTGGCCCCCAGTGCCTCCCTTCCATCTTGGATGCCTGGCCAGACCAGCACCAGAGGAGTCCTGTGGGTCCCTCTTTACCCAGTTTCAAAGTGAAAGGTAGAACATCCTGGGTGGGCCACCTTTGTTGGTGAAGCTGGGACAACACCACCTCTGTTGTTGAAGCTGGGCTGGAGTAGTCAGACAGCTGGAATGGGACCCTGGCTCCTCGCTGGCCCCTGTGTTGGATGTGTCTCACCAGATATGTGGTTTTCTCCGGCATGAAGGGGATGATGCTGTGATCATCCACATATGTCTACCTGAGAGGACGAGCCACCATGGTCATGAAAACCAGTTTATCTGTGTCAACATGATGATGATCCTCAGGAGAACGAAGTTCTGCCCACCTAGAATTTCTGTTCTGGAAAGTGCATCCCATTGTTATGGGGCACAACTTAAGAACAGACCGATCACCACTGATTCCAAATTTGATAGTTTTATTAAGCCAGATGAATGACTTTCTCACATGATGCTCCAAAAAATGGCTATTGGGAGAACATCCCCAACCATAGGGTTATAGGGGTTCTTATACCAAAAATCACATCAATCATAAGTGTCTGTTGCTATGATTTGAAATTGAAAATTCACATCACGAGATCATCAACAGAGGGGGAAGTGGGTCAAAAGGACCCTTACCTAGGTACAAACTAAAGAATGGTTACTAACATCCACAATATCACTGTTCACACAGGAATCAAAAGAGAGCAATTTTTCTTTACATAGAAATTGTCATTTTGTATTACTAAACATGACATGCTAAGTAACTGTTGATGGGTACACTGGCAGGGTGTTCCCATGGGAGAAGCTTATTTCATACATAACATGGTTTCTTGGAGCAAAATGGAGTCTGTTTAGTCATTTTCCTTAGAGTCTGGCCTATAACATTCTCATGCAGCCAGATCTGTCAGCCCATCACATTCCCCACTGTTTTTTTTTGTACATAATCAAATCATTGACTTACTAGTAGTGTGTAGGTGATTGTAGTGAGTGTGCAACACCATTAGCATAACAGACTGGATTCTATCTCTAACATATTCAGTTGAACAGTTTATCGTGTATGGCCTGATTAAAAGTCCCAACATAACTAGGGTTAGAGGTCTCACCATTGTGGTTATTAGAGTAGTTAACCAGGGGAACCAAGAGAACAGATTTTGGTACCAATTTTTCTCAGACTTTTAGTTTTTTTTTTTTTTTTCACTTTTTTGAGACTTTTTTAAAAAATCAAAGATAAAGTATTATGAATGACACCTGAGTGTTTCGTATAGAAACAAAAGGTCTCCCCTAAGGCCATACATAATTTTTTTTAATTTTAAAAACAGCAAGTTTAACTCTGGTGTTTTTTTATTTTGTTTGTTTGTTTGTTTGTTTTGTAAAACTACCTTAGCAAATGAATCAAGGGAATTTTTCAGTGGCTTACAGAATTTTTTAAAAATTTATTAAGTTTAGATCTATTTGTCTACTTAAGGTTTTGAAATTTTGGTTTCCTGTAATAAGTGTGGTGGTCCCTATAGCTGTGTAGCTGGGTATGTTTATTTCCTCTAGGAGGGGAACTGAGACAGTGGTCATTCATTTAGATCAATGCATGAGCCCCATATGTTCCCTTTTTCTTCCCCATCTTTACACCTGGGGAAAGATGTGAAGAGTAACACAGAATCATTCCATTTAGTAATCTCAAAAGGTTGAAGGGCCAAGCATGGAACTATTCCTGATGTAGTCCAAGTAAGAGAAAAAACATGATTAACATTTTTTCAGTCTTATCTTTAGATGGTGGTTGGAGTCTCTGAGAGCTGTCCATTTTTCTCTTGTCTTGACTCAGATGTGACAAATTCATGTTGTGAGTAAGGTCCCTTCCATTTCAGCTGGGTATTAGTCATTTCTAGAACAATTTGATGTAGCCATAGTCTTCTGACTGAAATGGGTGTTGGAAATCAGTGGTCTCCTGAAACTGGTTCTCTCATAAGTTGAACCTGTTGGAGAGACTTAACAATTGGTTAGAACAGGAGCAGGTTCTTGGTAAGGGTGGAGGAAGGCATTAACATTTAAATCTCTGAAAGCATTAACATTTTAATCTCTCAGAAGTCATTTGCCTCCAACTTTCTGGACTCAAACTGGCCCTTATTTTTGTGATTTAACACAATTTACCTATCTATATTGACTGTCTTTCAAAATTTTTACTATTACCCCTCTAATTTTAGGGACTTAGTACTGTAAGGAAAAAGGACCATGACCACTCTTGCTGCTTCCAGCTGAGAGGGGGTGAGGTAGGGTGGGGTAAGTGGTAAAAAGTTTCTTTTTAGAAATCGGATCTTTCTAGGGGTAAAAGTCTTGTTTTATGAAAGAAACAAAAAAACATGAGTACAAAATAAATACCATAAGGAATATGTCAATGAATATCATGATGCTGATAGAAATTAATAATCTCTTACCAGGAGATTGAAGAGCTGAGAGGTTGTTTACATAAAAAGGCCTAACAAAGTCTAACAAGACTGGAGAGGATAAGGCCTTAATTGTAAATCTTAACACTGTCAGAGTTATCAGGAATGTAAACACAACATTTAGTTAAGTTACTTACTGTCATCTGATTTTTGTAAAATATCTTTTTATTGACCTGATCTCTTTGTTTAGTAGATATCCCTTTATTTTAATTACTTAGGGTTAGAGAATCATACAAGCAAACATTGATTAACTCTTCCTGTATCAGAGGTTAGAAAGATCTGTAGGTGTTAAACTGACTAAAACTTAAAACTCTGGCAGTTTCTTTTGATAATTATCAGGCATTTTGTTCTTAGAATCATTTTGTCACCTTTAGTTTTACTTATTTTGGGAGGGCCAACACAGGTGTGCATGCATCTCAAGTTACATTAAAATAAGTATTGTTTAGTTTTTAAAATGTACAGGAATGACTGTGCTTTAGTTTTAATTGTTTTTGCTAGGTGTTTAAGATGAAGCTGGTTCAATTAACCTTTTTCCTATCTGCTGTTAACAGTCAACTGAGTTCTCACAGGGTTCACTTGTGGGGAACTTGAGAGCAGTTTTTCGCTCCTTTAGTGCCATTCACTAGGTAGAGTCTCCTTGATGAGGTGCCTTCCCTTGGAAGCATCAGGCATATCTGCTTTTTCCAATGACTGTCCTCTGCAGCAGGTGCACTGATTGGCTTTTCTTCCTCTACTGCTTTCATCAGTCTCTGATCAGGAGATTGTGTGACCCAGAGTTGCAAGGCTCCTTAAAGAAGTTCTCTTGTTCCCTGGATTCAGGCTGACTCTGAGGGCAAGAGCCAAATATTGATTTGCTTGGCCCCTTTATATTAATCTCAATCTTTAAGTCTTGATCTTAAACATCTAGCAAGTCAATCTCATCAGTACACAATAAGAGTACTGGGTTTTAACTTTAATATCTATGACTTTACAGCTACTTACCCACTTTTATTTAATTGGGGCTTATACTATCTGTCCTATAGGTGATGGCTTATTATCTCAAATTAATTTAGATTGTTCTTGAAGCAGTACCTCTGTAAAACATTAATCAGTCAACAGTTACAGAGTTTACAAGGAAAATACAAAATGGAATTAACAATAGTAAAAACATATCTAGTTGTGTAATATCTCTGTTAAATTTTGGCTGAGCTATGTATTATATCCCCTGTTTGACATCACAGTAATTTTATTACAAAAAATCAATCTTTTGAATATAACTTTAAATGAGCTGAAGTCTGACTTATTCTGGAGCCATTGTAACACATAGTAAGGTAGGAGGCAGAGCCTTATCTCAGGTAAGGCAGGGCTCTTAATAAATCTCAGGTAAAGCAGTCTAATTCTGAAGCTGATCTTTATCTTTTTTTAAATATCATTTTATAAAGTTTACATATATTGTTTCCTAGGTCTATATAAATGTTAATTAACACAGTATGATATTACACCTAAAACATGAATCAAAGAAAGCTGAGAGAGCTTTTAACTTTCCTTTTGTGTAGTAAAGTGGCAAAATGTTTTCCTGTTTCATTATATTAACTTTTATACAGACCAGGCTCTCATTAACTTTTAGAAATACATTTACTTTTTTATCCCAGTCCAGAAGGTAACATAAGGTCCAGGTCCAGTTATATAACACTAAATGATATAAATAAATCCCCAATAAAATTTTTAATTCTGATAAGTTTTAAAATTATCATTACAACTTTAGATTGGAGAACACCAGGTTGATAAAATGACTTTTTAAACCTTTAAAGACTTGTATACTTGTAAGATATAAACACATTTAATATATAAATAAGAGTAATAAAATCATAATTACATTGATGTTTTTATATTAACCATGTTTAGCTTTTAAAGAAAATTTAGACTTTGTAATGTAGTACAACACTCTAACAGTTGTTGTTTAATCAGAGTTGTAGAAACACCCAATTTTTAAGATTAGTTGCTCTAGAGAATAAAATTTAACAATGTTAAGAATAAATTAACGTTTTAAGAATTATTTGTCATTTCAGCATATAGACTGAATTTTGTTTTATATCAGTACATTAATATTTGACATTAGGAAAAAATCTTGAACAGTTTTAACTGTTGTGTTATATATACACATAAATCTCTTAAAATTTACCCTTAATTTACATGTTTTTAATGTCTTAATTGGACCCTCTTGCTATTTACGTAGATGTATTACAACTTTTTTTTTTATCACATAAAGACATTTTTACCTAGAAACATTTTTTACTAAATATATTTTTATATCTAAAACCTTTTAATGTTAAATCTGTTGATCCTCTTTTTTAAAATTTCTACTCTGAAACAACCCTTATAAATTTCTGAATTAGATAAATTACTCCATTTTAATCTGATGAAATACTTTGTACTTACAGAACTCTATTTAAATAAAGTTGAAACTTTTGGACCCTTTGTATAGAATACCTGTTAACACTTTTAGTAACCATGTTTTCAGTGATAACATAAAGAAAATTTAAATCATTTTTTTATTTACCAATTCTTGAAAACACCAAAAATGTTTTAAGTTTGTTACCCTGTGGAATTTAAGGAGTTAAGAGTACTTGATGTTATATTAAACAGTCAGCATTTTAACTCTCTAAACCAATCAGATGTCTCTAACAAACACATCCATGATCAATCCCATATATGTTAAATCTAACAGTTATTTTTTAAAAACCAATATATCAGAAACATGTATCAGTCATTTCTTCCCTGTTGAAGAAAAATCTAAAAATAATGGATATTAGACATATTATAAAATTAACATTTCATTTTTTTTGAACAACTGGAAACAAAATTGTGTTAGTAACTTGAAAGCCATATTTTGTTTACCCAATTTAAAAACCTATAAATCATGTAAATCAAAAGCATTTGGATCCATTTTTTAAAATTTTAATTTATGAGCTCATGTGTCAATTTTGGTACCAAATATATGTAGACATGACAATACACCAGTGTTCATATATATAAAATAAATGGATAGACAAAGACCTTATAGTTTAGTTTTTAAAACCCATTAGATTGAGAGTTAACCCTTGTAAACTGGCCTCTGAATGAAACAAAGCATTAAGAAAACTTTATAGTTGTATAAAATAGGACTGATCAAAAATTAACCTATGTGCACCAGATTGAAATTATGAACTCAAAAAAATAGAATTTTAAAAATCTTTTTGGCCTCCATCCTGATGTGGTCCCTCTCATCAGACATGAAAAAGAATTAGGAGAATATAGACAAAGATTATGCCCTATTTCACCCTAAAGGAGTTTCCTGAAGAGACAGCAAGGGACTTGCCTCCACTGGTCTCCTGGGAGAGCCCCTCAGGTTGGGGTCTTGTTCTAAACCTGTTTTTCTGGTCTCTTGGAGAGCAGCCATCAAGATTTTAGCCTGGCATTTTGGTGGACCAACTCCAATAGTTGGAAGTTCCTGTTGGCAGCAGTTTACATTTTAATGTAAGCCTTAGTGAACATGGTTAAAAACCTTTTTAACATTTTTTTCCCAAATTTGACTATAAAACATTTGATCAGATTGTTCAGGTTGCCCAAAGACAATTTGGTGGTCCCCTGAGGAGAACATCTGACCTCAAAAATTGGTCATTCTCTCTCACGGAATTTGGAGAGAGAAAAGATGTCACAGCAGGTCCTGTCATCAGTGACCCTTCTCTGGAATTCCTGGGAATTTGTCGATATGCATTGAAGGGCATATATGATGAACCATGAGGGAGACTGACCCACATCCACACTCGAGGCAAGAAAAAACAAAAAGATGAACAAACATAGAGCAGATAAAACACCAAAGACACTGACAAGTGGCCACTCCTGATTCCTGACCTGAGGGCCTGGGCACCGTCTTGCCAGTCCCAGACTCAGGAAATAATGCTGTGTCCAGCCTTCCTCAGAGTCCCCAGATATGGATCCACTAGAAAGAGTTTTCAGTTCTCCCAGGGATGCAGAAACAGGTGACTCTTGGAAAATTTAGTTCAGTCCTGGAGTGGGGCTCCACAAATTGTGCAGCCTGGAGCTGAGGAACATCTCTCAGAGGCCTTCCCCTAGGAGCAACACTATGGCCTCTCCCCTCTGCAGGAGTTTCCAGGTCAGTGGTGAGTGGTGGTTACCCACCAGGTAGCGAGGATCTCTCTGGGGCCTCCAAATGTTCTGGTGCACAACTTAAGAACAGACCAATGACCACTGAGTCCAAATTTGAGAGTCTTTATTAAGCCAGCTGACTGACTGTCTCACACAATGCCCTCCCCAAAAAATTGCTATTGGGAGAACATCCCCAACAATAGAGTTGTAGGGGTTCTTATACCAAAAATCACATCAATCATAAGTGTCTGTTGCTATGATTCAAAATTACAAACTAACATCATGAGATCATCGACAGAGGGGGAAGTGGGTCAAAAGGACCCTTACCTAGGTACAAACTAAAGAATGGTTACTAACATCCACAATATCACTGTTCACATGGTACATTGTTTAGGAGCAACAGGAATCAAAAGAGAGCAATTTTTCTTTACATAGGAATTGCCATTCTGTATTGCTAAACATGTCACATTAAGTAACTGTTGATGGGCACAGAGGCAGGGTGTTCCCATGGGAGAAGCTTATTTCATACATAACAAGGATTCTTGGAGCAAAATGGAGTCTGTTTAGTCATTTTCCTTAGAGTCTGGCCTATAACATTCTCATGCAGCCATATCTGTCAGCCCATCACTCCAGTATTGTGAGTTTGCAGATCCTCAAAAAAATCAATAGTAAAGAAACAGAGAGGAGGGAGCAGCCCACCTGCTGCTGTGCTGCACTGACTGAGGACAGCAGCACCAGGAGGCTGGTGGGTGGTCACTTGTGTCACTTGTGCACTGCAGACGAGGACTGTGCTCATGAAGAGGCTTCTCCTGGGCTGTCTGCTATCTTGGGCTGGTCAGAAAGACCTGGAAGGCTTCAGTCTCAGGTCTTCTGTCTTCCCAACCTAAATGATTTTGTGCCTTCTTTCACTTGCCTGTGTGTGGACTTTGGAGCCATTTTTCACATGGCAGAGTCACGTGTGGGCACTGGCAAGTGATGAGAGATAGAACACATCAAGCTGTGGGGCCAGAAGACTTGCCTAGAGTTCTGAGGATGTCCTCATGGAGATCCAGCTTCTGCTGCACCCTAGGCCAGTTGGTCATGCCCCTTAAGAGCTATAGGGAAGTTGCCTGTAACAGTCACAAAGGCACATATGCACTCCAGGGAAAATACCTGATTATTTATCTTCATAGCAGGTAGTATAAAACCCATGGTGGGTTAGTCCCTATTTCCTCTTTTTATCAGAGGCCCCAGAAATCCAGATGTCCAACAAAAATCAATAGCTCTCCACCCACAGGTGCTTGAATCAGATCTCAAACACTCACAGAAATCAATCCAGGAACAAATCTCAACTATTGGAACTTCTAATTTAAACTCTGCACCAATCTGCCATAGAACACAGTTTATCAGCATCCCCCAGTGCATCCCACACTACACTGGGAGAAGGGAAGCTAAGAGCTACTACAACCAGCTTTGGCTCCCAGCCACAAAGACTAGCAGCTGAATGAGGAGCACAGAGGAATTGTACCTCAAGTAGCCCAGGCCTCAACTTAAAGTTTACACAGCCAAAAATGAATATGAAGATGAAAATCTATCCCTGCCCACAGTTTTGACCCCCTCAGCAAAAACAAGTCCTTCACATATCAAGAACACTTTTCAAATACTTTTTTTCTTCATTTTCAAATGAATTTTAACTTTGAAAATTTTATCAAGAATTGTATCATGTTATCTTATTTTATTTTTCTTCTTTCCACTTTACAAAATTTCTTTTTTTATGTGTAGATGTGTGAGTGTGTGTTTTCTCACTGTTTGAATACATTCAAATTTATATTTATATGGGTATAATACATTACAATATATAAAATATATAATTCTACTTAAACCAATGTATTTATGTATATATAAATATATAAATACTATGTATACATCATTAAATATAAATATATATAAATGTTATAAATATTATACATGAGTTTGAAAAGATTTGAACTTGCATTTGTTATTTTATTTTTGGGGCACCATGGATTTTGTTCTTATTATTGTTCCTTCACTCTTTTCCAATTATTTACTAAAATTTCCTATTCCCTTTTTCTCTTTTTCTGTTGTTAATTTTATTTAAATTGTATTCCCCTTTCCTACAACTGCTATCTGCTACATATCTCTTGCTTCTGTTCTGTTCATTTTTAAGGTATTCTAAACTTCTCTTGCCTTCTTATTCTATTTTCTCTTCACTTAAGAGAAAGGTTTGGTAGAATTATTAGTAAGTTTTATCCCAAACCCATCCATATTTTGTGGATATTAATATAGCAGAAAACGTAGTAAATACCTGCTATTTAATGTCTGATCTAGTTCACAGATTTTAGTATTGATACTGATGACAAATGCTAATCACACCATTCCTACACAAGTTTCAATTAGTATTACAGAATTCAATGTAGACCCAAGACATTTATCTTGAGGCTGTGGATCTGTTGCTGAGATCAGTGCTCTTCCAGGTTCCCCTTTCAAATGAGAGAGGCTGGAGAGTGATTTCAACACTATACAGATTGGAGATCCTACAGCTGAGTAGTCATTCAAAACTCAGTCAAGTATAAGTGAATCTCCAACATACGAGACCTTTCCACATAGGAGACACAATGTTATTTAACACATAGAATTGGGGAGACTAAAATCACAAACCAATAACCAAACCAAGGAGGAACAAACACCAGGGATCTCAGATAGCACTCCTGGACACCTACTTGTACATGTGTGGAGGGTGGGATGGGGATGGGCTCTGAAGCAAAAAAACAAACTACACAGAAGAACACCCATATTACAGAAGGGAACACAGTTGAAGCACAAGTCCAAGATATTTGAACAAATTTATGAACAGACAATTAGGCAAATAAACCTCACTTCTAAATTTGCAATTCACTAACAAAAGATCCTACAGATAAGGAAATGAACTAAATCCAGAGAAGCAATATAAAAAACTGATTATTCAAATATTCAATGAATTAAAAGAAGATTTAAGGAATGAATTAAAAGAACAAGTAGGGGAGATGAAATTCCTCTCTATTTCAGCATAAAAATGATCACAATAAACCAATGATAACATGAAAAAAAAAGATGAATAAAATTAAAAATTCACATGAAAGCATCAATAACAGATTAGATTGCATACAGAAAAAAAATCATCAGTCACTGAAGACAGAAGAACCTCAGGCCTTGAAGAAAGGATACACAAACTAGAATACTAAGTATGCAATCAAGGAAAAAATAGAAGATCATAATCTGAATAGACAAGAAATCTGTGAAAATGTCAAGAGAGAACAAACCTCAGAGTCACTGGATAAATGAAAACATGGAGAGTCACTCAGAAGACATTAAGTGTTTTTCCAAGAAGATAGTAACACTTTCCACATCAGAAATAAACTCAGATTCAAATGCAGGTTCATACAGGCCCCCTCGTAGACAATATCAGAAGAGGAGTTCTACCAGACATATCATAATCAAAATTTCTAGAATAGAAAATAAGAAAATCACATTTAAAGCTGCAACAGAGAAACATAAGGTTATCTAAGGGGCAAACCAATAGGGTTCACTTCACATTCTATAAACAAGGAGGTCCTGGAATGAGATACTCCAATCCTTTAACAGAAAAGAATTGCAACACGAGATTGCTATATCCAGCAAAACTCTTTCAAAATCATTGGGGAAATAAAATCTTCCCATTAGAAGAATGAAATAAAAGACTTCACAACAACTAAACAGACCTACAAAGAATATTCAAAGAGAACTACACAGAGGAAACCAAAACAAACACCAAAGCTCCAAAATAGATGAAGATCAACAGAACAACCAACTAAATATAAATCAAGACAAAATTAAGTATAACACACCAAAAAAGGCAGAAAATATGAAAACACAACTCCAAAATAACCCCACATATAAATGGTCTAAAATCCATAATTAAAAGTCAAAGACTTTCAGAGTGCTTTGAAAACAAGATCCAACTATATGGCATTTTTAAAAAATTAGTTTCACAAGTAAAGGCAACAATTGACTGAAGGTAAGAGGATAGGAAAAATATCCACAAATGGAGAACAGAAACAAATAGGAGATGCAATTCTCATAACTGACAAGGCAGATTTTAAGCAAAAATTATCAGAAGAGATAAAGAAAGCCATTACATCCTGGTAAAGAGAATAATCCAACCAGAAGATATAAAAATAGTAAATACATATGCCCCAAATATCAGTGTGTGCAATTACACACACACACACACAGAAACACACATGCTTCTTGATACTATGTCACAGATAAGACCCAATTTAACAATACTAAATGATTTGAACACACCCTTATCACCAGTAGACAGGTCATCCAAACTTTAACTCAATAAAGATATTTCTGACCTACAAAATATTGGAAAACCAATGGACCTTATACACATATACAGAATATCTCCTCCCATAAGAGCTGAATTTGTCTATTCCTCAGCAAAACATGGAATATTTTCCAAAATAAACCATATGCTAGGTGACAATATTAGTCTTAGAAAAAAAGGTTATAATTTTGATCTTGTGACCAGATCATAATGGAATATAATCAGAAATCATGTGAAGAAAAATGATATAAAATGCATAAACAGTGAATGATTCTATTTTTAATGAAGAATCGATAATACAATAAATAAGAAATCCAGAAATTCTAAGAAACAAGTTAGAACGAAACACTACATATCAAAATCTTTGGGACAGTATGAAAGCAGTTCTAAGAGGAAAATTTGTAGCATTGAGTGCCTACTTTAAAAAAGTAGACACATTCCTAGTACATGAGGTTATGTTCCACCTCAAGGCCTTACAAAGGAAGAACAAACTAATTCCAAAAGAAGTAGGCAATAAAAAATAAATAAGATCAAATCAACATTAATTCAATGAAGAATAAAACACCCAAGATTAATGTTATGATTTGTTTCTTGGTAAAGGATAATGACAATGCTATACTCATAGAAAGAGGGATATGATGCAATTTAGAAAAATTGAGGTTCAAAAGGAGATTTCATAACAGACACTTCTTTTTTTTTCTTTTCCTGGCACACTTTTACATTTATTCTGATGAAGAAATTGAGATATTGATATGGTAATTGAAAAAACAGAAGGGTGACTTAACAGTTTAAAATTTATTTGGCTGATTTCTTATACTTATGACAGAGCTATCCTGTCTCCAAGATACACTGTATATTCATGGTGCATGTGCATGGAGGGAAAATATTGTGATTTGAGGTGACTGTTTTTCACCTTATTTTTATCTCATTGCTGCAGGTTATGATTTCTAATGTTGACTATTGAATAGCTTAGTATGCACTTCTTAATTACTAGGAATCGTTAGAAATTATTTAGAAAATATTCACTCCAATAAACTGGAAAGTTCATAATACATTTGTAAATTTCTAGACATGTATGATCTGTCAAAATTGAATCATGAATATATACAAAACATAAACAGATGGATGTAGAGTAATGGAATTGAAAGAGTAATTAAAATGTTTTCAGCAATGAAAATCTTAGGACCAGAAGGATCCTCAGCCAAGTTCTAACAGACCTTTAGAGAAGTATTAACACCAGTTTTTTCTCAAATCAATTCATGAAATTGAAATAAACACTCTCTAACACTTTCCATTAAGCCAATATTAACCTTATAACAAAAAAATAAAATGAAATAAAAATAAAGACAGATTAAAGAAAGAAAATTGCATGCCAATATCCTGATGAACAGATATGAAAAAATTATTTTAAAAAATCTGTAAACTACAATCAATAACAGCAAATAGATAATACATCATAATCAAGAGTGTTTCATCACAGGGATGCAAAATTTGACATATGCAAATCAATAATGAAATTCACCACTCAAATAGATTAGGAACAAGAATCATATAATCATCTCAGTTGATGAAGATATTTGATAAAATTCAACATCCATTCATATTAACAATGGTGGGAAAAAACTAGTGATAGAGTGACTTACCTAGGTACTATAAGCCAATCCGAATCCAGCACCATATTGAATGGAGATAAACTAAAGTATTTTCTCTAAAGTCACAAAGGAAATGCACTTAAACCTCACAATGAGACACTAATACACATCCACTAGGAAAGTTAATCAAAAAAAAGAAAAAAAAGCAGAGACTATGTTTTCACAAAGATGTGGAGAAATGAAAACTTTGTATGTTTTTGTGGTGGTGTGAAAATATCTTTTTCTTGTGGAAAACAGCAGTGTGATTCTTTAAAACTTAAGCCCAGTGTCAGTAAACGATCCAGTACTTGCACCCAGAGAAACCAGAGTAGGACACTAAAGGGCTGTCTGTCCTCCATGTCCACCCACAGGGGAGAGGGTGGACAGAATGTGGTGCCCACACACAATGGAAAGCATTCAGGGCCACAGAGGAAGGGCGTGCTGACATGGACTGCAACAGGGACCCGCGTCGGCAGCATCAGGTCTGACGTTTGACATTGTGAAACACAACTCAGTGAAGCACCTTCATCCTCCTTGTTCCAGGTTGCTAATATGGTACTCATGGTGTAACAGGATGTGAGTAAAAGCCCGTGTCTCACAGGAAAGCACCTTTCAACATGGTGCATTTGTCTCAATGATGTGAGGAAGACCTTTATCCTTATTTAAAAATAAATACAATTGGGATATTTTGACAATTTAATTTTTAGTCTTTGAAATCGCTATATGTAATTTATTTGCAGCCAATGTTACAAAATTTCCACTTCCTTTGATTTTATTTAGTTCCCCTAAAAGTTGTTCAGTGTTGACACCTGCAATAATGACCTGAGCACAGGAGGAAAGAGCAGGCATCCAAAGATTTCATAGTAAGAACAAAAACAGAGCCTTGAATCTGCACCATGTCCTGCATGATAGAGACGTCAGGTGAACAGGTTTTTTTCTTTTGTACTATTGTCACTTATTTGCTCCTTGAATGTGACAGGGATCCTTTCTGTATGCAATCAGATTTAATCTCATTAACAGGACCTTTATGTGGATATTCAATGCTCCACTTCACAGTGACATAACTGAGATACAGGGATGTTCAGTGAACTTTCCCAGAAGTCCAGCTATTAAGATCTACACACACATGCAAGAAACCCCATATAATTCACACATGTATACACACGTGTGATACTATATTTATAAACACCAGGATGTGGTACATTCTATAACAATTTAAACATGTAAGCATTTGATAACTGCCAGGTCTATCTTACAGTCTAGCCTTGTGTGTTTAGGTAATAAATCCAAACTATGAACTGTTCAGTTTTCAATCACCACAAAACATTACCAAAGAACAAAGAAATAAAATTTATTAAAATAGAAATTGCATACAAGTAGCAAATTGTGGAGACAGGGTATGAATACTTCTTCAAGCAAAAATGGCAATATCCTAGTGTTGAAATATGACTCGACTCAGCATCCTCTTGCTTCCTGTATCACCTTCTTTATTCTCCTGTCACTTGACCTGACAACCGTCATGCATGTCTTCACAGGAATATGGTTCTAAGGGACTCTACCTGAGTATTTGCCTTATTCCACTAGCAAATTGTCTCCAGTAGAGGATGTGCTGACAGAAAAAACTGAATATGATCATTTCTGTGTAGAATTAATTGAGGATATATATTTAGCATGTGGATGAAATATGGATTAACTCTAAGTGCTGCCTTTTTCAAAATTAACGGTGTGTTCTGATCTTTTGAAAGTAAAGTGCCTTATTTCATTGCAAAGAGCTCTTTTTACTCTGATTCTATTTAGAGTTGAAAATGAGATACTGAAAAAATATATCTTGTAGTGATTTCCATATTAATAAAATAAATATTTCTCAAATGTGCCTGACTGTGATAATGAATAGCTGAACCACAGATTTGATGATTTTGACATGACTTTATAGGGACCTTGAGACAGAGTTGAGGACCAAGGGAAGACTCCCGTGGAGTTGAGATAAAGCAGCTTTCACTGAAGCACAGATAATTTTCTTAGACTCATTTCCCTTTGGTCAAAATATTCTCAATGATGAATCATTACAAAATAAGACTGATTTTGTTAATTTTTATTTACTTATATGCACCAGTTCAGCAAGAGTGGGTATTTACCAAAAAAGTCTTTTTAAGTTGACTTTGCAGGAAATTTCCTAGGATATCTGATTGCAATTTTAAAGCCTCTTATTAGAATTAACTGACAGACAGATTTCAATATCATGCTGAGATAAGCCAATACCCAAATACCAAAGGCTGAATGATTTCTTTGATAAGTGGATGATGATATATAATGGGGGGTGGGAGAAAGACAAGAAAGGAGGAAGGATGGATTGTATAGAGAGAAATTAGGGGTGGGGAGGGTGTGGGGGAAGAAAAAATATTAGCATGAGACAACATCATTACCCTATGTACATATATGATTACACAAATTGTGCAACTCTAGTTCATGTACAACCAGAGAAATAACAGTTGTACCCCATTTATGTACAGTGAATCAAAATAGTAACAAATGAAATAAAAAACAGTAGAAGAAAGGAAATAATTACAATCAGATCTGAAAACAATGAAATTGAAACAGAAGAATAATTCAAAAAATTGAAAAACAAAAATTTGGTTCTTTGAAAAAATCTATTAAGTTGATGAACCTCTAGTCACACTACCAAAAACAAAAAGACAGAAAACCCAAATTACTAAAACACATGATAAAAACGAAAATACCACAGCAGACAAAACAGGAACAGAGAAGAAAATAGAAAATATTTTGAAAATTTATACACAAATAAAATAGAAAATATTCAAGACATTGACAAATTTCTAGAGACATGACCTACCTAAACTGAATCAGGAGGTTTTACATGATTTAAACAGAACAATTTCTAGTAAGGAATTAGAAAACACCATTAAGAACCTGCCAATTAAGAAAAGCCCAGGACCAGATGGATCCTCAGTCAAGTTCTACAAGACCTTCAAAGAAGAATTAACACCAATTCTTCTCAAATTATTCCATGAAATAGAAAAGAAGGGAACTCTTCCAAACTCATTCTATGAGGCGAATATCACCCTGATACAAAACCAAAGACACATCAAGGAAAGAAAACTTTTGACCAACAACTCTGATGAACATATATGCAAATATTCTCAATAAAATTCTGGCAACTCACATACAAAAATGTATTAAGACAGTGAACCATGATTAAGTAGGGTCCATCTCAGTGATGCATGGTTTGTTCAAAATACAGAAATCAATAAATGTAATTCATAATATCAAGAGACTTAAAAACAACTATCATATGATCATCTCAAGAGATGCCAAAAATCCACTTGACAAAATACAGCACCCCTTCTAACAAAAGAGGTAAAAGACCTCTACAATGAAAACTACAGAACACTAAAAATTGAAATTGAAGAAGACCTTATAAGATGGAAACACCTCTCATGCTCCTGGATAGGCAGAATTATATTGCCAAACATTCATACTAGCAATAGTGTTATAAAAATTTAATGCAATTGCTATTAAAATGCCACTGATATTTTTCACAGAACTAGAAAAATAGTCATGAAATTCATTTGGAAAAATAAGAGATCCAGAGTAGTCAAAGCAATCCTTAACAAAAAAGTGAAGCAGCAGGCATCACAATGCAAGACCTCAAACTACACTACAGAGCTCTAGTAATAAAAGCAACATTGGTATTGGCACCAAAACAGACATGTAGACCAAAGGCACAGAATAGGAGACACAGAGACACACCCACATAAATACTGGTATCTCAAACTAAACAAAGGAGCCAAAAACATTTACTGGAGAAAAGAGCTTATTCTAGAAATGGTGCTGGAAAAAATGGAAAGCCACATAGAACAAAATGAAGTTAAACCTTTTTCTCTCACCCTGCACAAACATCAACTCACTGCGAATCAAAGACTTAGGCACTAGATCAGAGACCCTGAGCCTACTAGAAGAAAAAGTAGGTTCAAATCTTCTCCATGTTGGTCTAGGACATAACTTCATTAACAAGGCCCCTAAAATGCAAGAAGTTAAATCAAGAATCAATAAATGGGATGAACTCAAACTAAAAATTTCTTTTCAGCAAAAGAAACGATCAATAATGTGAAGAGAGAGCCTACAGATTGGGAGAAAATCTTTACCACATGCACCTCAGATAAAGCATTAATCTCTAGGATATTTAAAGAAGTAAAAAATTAACACCAATAAAACCAATAACTCAATCAATAAATGGGCTAAGGAACTGAACAGGCACTTCACAGAAGAAGATATACAGTTGATCAACAAATATATGAAAAAAAATGTCCAATATCTCTAGCAATTAGAGAAATTTAAACAAAACTACCCTAAAATTTCATGCCATTCCATTCAGAATGTCAATCATGAAGGATACAAGCAACAACAAATGTCAGTGAGGATGTGGGGAGAAAGGTACACTCATAACTTCTTGGTGGAAATGCAAACTAGTGCAACCATTAGGAAACCAGTATGGAGTTTCCTCAAAATATTTGGAAAGGAATCACCATTTGACCCATTTATCTCACTCTTCAGCTTATAATCAAAGGACTTAAAATCAACAAACTACAATTACACAGTCTCATCAAGGTTTATGGCATCTCAATTCACAATAACTAAAATATGGAACCCACCTAGATGCCCTTCAACAGATGAAAGGATAAAGAAAATATGATACATATGTATATATCTATATAGATTATATATATGATGGAAAATAACTCAGTTTTAGAGAAGACTGAAATTCTAGAATTTGCTGGTAAATGGATGGAGTTAGAGAATATCATGCTAAGTGAAATAAAACTAACCTAAAAAATCCAAGTCTGAATATTTCTCTGATATGCAGATGCTAATTCACAATAAGGTATCGGGGGTATGGAAGAACAGTTATTTTATATTAGGTAGAGTGTAGTGAAGGGAGGGGGAGGAGTATGGGGGTAGGAAATAAGAGTAAAGTAAAACAGCCATTAGAACCTCATGTACATATATGACCGATGTGATCTGACAATTTGTATAATCAGAAAAATGAGAGCTTATATTGCATTTATGTCTGATTTATCCAAATATATAATGCATTTTAATGTTATGAATAACAAATTAGAGTAAGTTAAAGAAATTTAGAAAAAGGTATACATGACAGTAGTGTATTTTTACACATTACATATACATGGATTATAACTTATTCTAATTAGAATCCCAGTCTTGTGATTGTATATGATGTGGAGTTACACTGCTCATGTACTCATATATGAACATAAGAAAGTGATGTCCTGTTTAGTCGACTATCTTTCTTATTCCCATCCCCACCTTTCCTTCATTCCCTGTTATCAAATCCAATAGACTTCTATTTTTCCCCCTCCCCATCCTCCCTTATTTTGTGTTATCATCTCCATACCAGAGGGAAAATTTAGCCTTTAATTTCTGGGAATTGGCTTATTTCAGTTACCATGATAGTCTCCAGTCCTATCCATTTGCCTGACAAATACCATAATTTCACTCTTCTTTATGGTGGAGTAATACTCCATTATGTATATGTAGTAGGTTTTCATTATCCAATCATCTGTTGAAGGGCACCTATTCTGATTCCATAGTTGGATCTTTATGAATTGAACTGCCATAAACATTGATATGGCCACCTTCACCATAGTATGCTAATTTTAAGTCCTTTGGGTATAAACCACCAAGTGGGATCACTGGATCAAATGGTGGTTCCTTTCCAAGTTTTCTGAGGAATCTCTACACAGACTTCCAGAGTGTTTGCACCAATTTGCAGTCCCATCATCAATGTATGAGTGTCCCTTTTTGCCCACATCCACACCAAGAGTTACTGTTGCTTGTGTTCTTGATAATTGTCATTCAGACTGGAGGGGACGGAGTCTCAGTGTGGTCTTAACTTGCCTTTCTCTGGTTGCGAGAGATGTTGAACATATTTTCATGTATTTGCTAACCACAGATGAGTGTATGTTTAATGCGTGACTGGGGCTGGGGCTCCAGCTTCATCCTTGTGCAGGTGAACATTCCACTTTCCTAGAATCATTGTAGAAAACACTTCTTTCTTCATGGAAGTTTTTCATCCATTTTCCAAAGTGAGTTGTTCATAAATGTGTTTATCATTCAATTGTCAAATTTTTCCATTCGTTTATAGGAATCCTTTCTCCTGCTAGAGCTAGTTTTCAGTGAGAATTTTGATGTCAGTGTGTTAAAACATAGAATTTTGACCTGCATTTAAAGAGTGGTTCATGGGTGTGGATTTCTTCACAAATCTGTGTGGATTTTGGGGAGCTGGTCAATGCCTCTCAAAGTGTGGATTACAGGGGCTACACTGAATCTAGAGATCCATTTGTGGGGTACTGTTGTCTTTTTTCTTTCAATTTAAAAATATATTAATAAAACTTTATTTTGCTTTTAAGAAAAAATTATTCCCCTCATGAAGATTAACCACAACGCCAGTCCTATTGGTTTATTACAATAATCTTTCCTACAATCAATGTGATTTAAAAACACAGTTAATGAACACTCGAATGTAAAGCCTCAATGTAAAAACAGGAGCTTTAGATCTAGTGGCTAAATCACAGCAGACAGATAATCTTTTTCAAAGGGACAATCTCCTGAAGGGAAAAACAACAGCAACCGTGTGGCCCAGGAGATGTGAGGACAGCGTGGTTCCTCAGCACCATCACGGCATTTGGATCCCTGGTGACATTTCCTAACTGACCCATAATTTGCTTTGGCTGTTGAGTCTTGCTGGAGTTTTGCATCTACTTCGGCAGCTTCCCACCTCGCTTCAGGAGCAAACGGCGGCAGGCCGGCCGCCCACCCTTCCTGGAGCCCCTCTTCCAACCTGGAAGGACTTGCTACCCTGGAGCCGCAGCCGCTCCCACAGCGCTCACCGCCCCTGGCATGACCCAGCTGCGCTTGCTGAGCACAACAGCGTGGCGGAGGCGACCCTGCAGCTGTGTTCAGCGGTCTTGGTATGTTGCAGTGCGTGGTGTCACCTGGCACCTGCGTGTTCCTGAGGGGTTGGAAGAGCTCGTCCTGTGGCCACTGGGTCCTGCACAGTGTGCTGCCCGCTCCTGCAGGGTCAGGCCACCTGGACCTCCAGGGCCGCCTGCTGTGCCTGAGCCTGGCCAAAGGCCCCCACGCCGCACCCAATGCTGCTGACTGAGGGCTGGACCTGGTGCGGCTGCAGCCCGGCTTGCAGGTGCACAAAGGCTGCCATCAGGGGACTGGCCCGGGGGAATTTGGCTGCTACCGGCCTCTACATGGGCGATTCCTGTTTTCCTGAGAAAATTAAACACATGTAATCTTGCATATGGCAAGTTTTTTTTTTTTTTTCTTTGACTTTGGATGCATTATTTAACTCTATTACAACAGTAAAATGGAGATGATTATAGCACTTATCTTGGGAGCTATTGCTAGATACTGCAAATAAAGTCCTTTTTGCATACTGCTTGGTACATAATAGTCAACAAGTGTTGGCTATTATATCAATGGCTCAATAATTTTTCAATATATGAATAAAAATAATTTGTCCAACCAATTCCCTTGTTGGTTACTTATATTGTTTCTACTTTTTTTTTTATTGTAAACAAATGGGATACATGTTGTTTCTCTGTTTGTACATGGAGTCAAGGCATACCATTTGTGTAATCATAAATTTACATAGGGTAATGTTGTTTGATTCATTCTGTTATTTTTCCCTTCCCCCCACCCCTCCCTCTTTTCCCTGTATACAGTCCTTCCTTCCTCCATTCTTGCCCCCCTCCCTAACCCTAACTCTAACCCTAACACTAACCCCTCCCACCACCCATTATGTGTCATCATCCACTTATCAGTGAGATCATTTGTCCTTTGGATTTCTGAGATTGGCTTACCTCACTTAGCATGATATTCTCCAGTTTCATCCATTTGCCTGCAAATGCCATAATTTTATCATTCTTTATGGCTGAGTAATATTCCATTGTATATATATACCACATTTTCTTTATCCATTCATCAATTGAAGGACATCTAGGTTGGTTCCACAATCTGGCTATTGTGAACTGAGCAGCTATGAACATTGATGTGGCTGTATCTCTGTAATATGCTGATTTTAAGTCCTTTGGGTATAGGCCAAGGAGTGGGATAGCTGGGTCAAATGGTGGTTCCATTCCAAGTTTTCTAAGGAATCTCCACACTGCTTTCCAGAGTGGCTGCACTAATTTGCAGCCCCACCAGCAATGTATGAGTGTAGCTTTCTCCCCACATCCTTGCCAACACATGTTGTTGCTTGTATTCTTGATAATCGCCATTCTAATTGGGGTGATATGGAATCTTAGGTTGGTTTTGATTTGCATTTCTCTTATTACTAGAGATGTTGAACATTTTTCCATATGTTTCTTGATTACTTGTAGATCTTCTTCTGTGAAGTGTCTATTCATTTCCTTAGCCCATTTGTCGATTGGATTATTTGCATTCTTGGTGTAGAGTTTTTGAGTTCTTTATAGATTCTGGAGATTAGTGCTCTATCTGAAGTATGATTGGCAAAGAATTTCTCCCACTCTGTAGGTTCTTTCTTTGCATTGCTGATAGTTTCCTTTGCTGAGAGAAAGCTTTTTAGTTTGAATCTATCCCAGTTATTGATTCTTGCTTTTATTTCTTGTGCTATGGGAGTCCTGTTGAGGAACTCTGGTCCTAAGCCGACATGTTGAAGCTCTGGACCTACTTTTTCTTCTATAAGATGCAAGGTCTCTGGTCTGATTCTGAGGTCCTTAATCCATTTTGAGTTTAGTTTTGTGCATGGTGAGAGATATGGGTTTAGCTTTCATTCTGTTACATGTGGATTTCCAATTCTCCCAGCACCATTTGTTGAAGAGGTTATCTTTTCTCCATTGCATATTTTTGGCCCCTTTGTCTAGTATGAGAAAATTGTATTTATTTGGGTTTGTGTCCGTGTCCTCTATTCTGTACCATTGATCCACCTTTCTATTTTGGTACCAATACCATGTCGTTTTTGTTACTATTGCTTTGTAGTAGAGTTGAAGATCTGGTATTGCGATACCTCCTGCTTCACTCTTTCTGCCAAGGATTGCTTTAGCTATTCTGGGTTTTTTATTCTTCCAGATGAATTTCATAATTGCTTGCTCTATTTCTGTAGGGTACAATCATTGGGATTTTAATTGGAATTGCATTGAATCTGTATAGCACTTTTGGTAGTATAGTCATTTTGACAATATTAATTCTGCCTATCCAAGAACATGGGAGATCTTTCCATCTTCTAAGGTTCTTCCTTAATTTCTTTCTTTAGTGTTCTGTAGTTCTCATTGTAGAGGTCTTTCACCTCTTTTGTGAGATTGATTCCCAAGTATTTTATTTTTTTCGATGCTATTGTGAATGGGGTAGTTTTCCTAATTTCTCTTTCTGAAGATTCATCACTTATGTATAAAAATGCATTAGATTTATGTGCATTGATCTTATATCCCGCTACTTTACTGAATTCACTTATGAGTTCTAAAAGTTTTCTGGTGGAATTCCTGGTTCCTCTAAGTATATAATCATATCATCAGCAAATAGGGATAGTTTGAGTTCTTCTTTTCCTATTCGTATCCCTTTAATTTCTTTGGTCTGTCTAATTGCTCTGGCTAGAGTTTCAAGGACGATATTGAATAGAAGTGGTGAAAGAGTGCATCCCTGCCTTGTTACCAGTTTTTAGGAGGAATGCTTTCAGTTTTTCACCATTTAGAATGATATTAGCCATGGGCTTAGCATAGATGGCCTTACAATGTTAAGGAATGTTCCCACTATCCCTATTTTTTCTAGTGTTTTGAGCATGAAGGGATGCTGTATTTTATCAAATGCTTTTTCTGCATCTATTGAAATAATCATGTGATTCTTGACCTTAAGTCTATTGATATGGTGAATGACATTTATTTATTTCCTGATGTTGAACCAACCTTGCATCCCTGGGATGAAACCCACTTGATCATGGTGCACTATCTTTTTAATATGTTTTTGTATGCGATTTGCTAAAATTTTGCTGAGAATTTTTGCATCGATGTTCATTAAGGATATTGGTCTGAAATTTTCTTTCCTCGATGTGTCTCTGTCTGGTTTAGGTATCAGGGTAATATTGGCTTCATAGAATGTGTTTGGGAGGGTTCCCTCCTCTTCTATTTTATGGAATACTTTGAGAAGTATTGGAATGAGCTCTTCTTTAAAGGTTTTGTAGAACTTGGCTGAGAACCCATCTGGTCCTGGACTTTTCTTTGTTGGTAGGCTTTTGATGACTTCTTCTATTTCATTACTTGAAATTGGTCTATTTAAATTGTGTATGTCCTCCTCGTTCAGTTTAGGCAATTCATATGTCTCTAGAAACCTGTTGATGTCTTTGAAATTTTCTATTTTGTTGGAGTATAGATTTTCAAAATAGCTTCTAATTATGTTTTGTATTTCAGTCGTGTCTGTTGTGATATTTCCTTGTTCATTCCAAATTTTAGTGATTTGGGTTTTCTCTCGTCTTCTATTTGTTAGTGTAGCTAAAGGTTTATCAATTTTGTTTATTTTTTCGAAGAACCAACTATTTATTTTGTCAATTTTTTGTATTGTTTCTTTTGTTTCAATTTCGTTGATTTCAGCTCTGAGTTTAACTATTTCCTGTCTTCTACTACTTTTGGTGTTGGTCTGTTCTTCTTTTTCTAGGGCTTTGAGCTGTAGTGTTAGGTCATTTATTTGTTGAGTTTTACTTCTTTTATTAAATGTGCTCCATGAAATAAATCTTCCTCTAAGTACTGCTTTCATAGTGTCCCAGAGATTTTGATATGATGTTTCTTTGTTCTCATTTACCTCTAAGAATTTTTAATTTCCTTCCTAATATCTTCTGTTATCCATTCATCATATAATGGCATATTGTTAATCCCCAGGTGTTGGAGTAGTTTCTGTTTTTTACTCTTTCATTTATTTCTAACTTCAATCCGTTATGATCTGATAGAATACAAGGTAGTGTCTCTATCTTCTTGTATTTGCTAACATTAGCTTTGTGGCATAATATATGGTCTATTTTAGAGAAGGATCCATGTGCTGCTGAGAAGAAAGTGTATTCGCTCTTGGTTGGATGGTATATTCTATAAATGTCTGTTAAGTCTAAATTATTGATTGTGTTATGGAGACCTATGGTTTCTTTGTTCAATTTTGGTTTGGAAGATCTGTCCAGTGGTGAGAGAGGTGTGTTAAAATCACCTAGTATTATTGTGTTATGGTCTATTTGGTTTCAAAAATTGAGAAGGATTTGTTTGACATACATGGATGAGCCACTGTTTGGGGCATAGATGTTTGTGTTTGTTATATCTTGCTGATTTATGCTTCCCTTAAGCAGTATGAAATATCCTTCTTTATCCCTTCTGACTAACATTGGCTTGAAGTCCACATTATCTGAAATGAGGATGGATACTCCAGCTTTTTTGCTGAGTCCATGTGCATGGTATGTTTTTCCCCAACCTTTCACCTTTAGTCTATGGGTATCTTTCTCTATGAGGTGAGTCTCTTGCAGGCAACATATTTTTGGATCTTTCTTTTTAATCTAATCTGCCAGTCTATGTCTTTTCATTGATGAATTCAGGCCATTAATATTCAGGGTTATTATTGAGATATGATTTGTATTCCCGGTCATTTGGTACATTTTTAAAATTTTATTTATGTATTTATTTTTTTGACACAACTTGGTTCCTCCTTTATTTGACAGTTCCTTTAGGATAATTCCTCCCTTTGCTGATTTGCTTCTTTGTTTTTTATCTCTTCCTCATGGAAAATTTTGCTGAGAATGTTCTGTAACGCTGGCTTTCTTTTTGTAAATTCTTTTAGCTTTTGTTTACAATGGAATGATTTTATTTCATCGTCAAATTTGAAGTTAAGTTTTCCTGGGTATAAAATTCTTAGTTGGCATCTGTTTTCTTTCAGAGCTTGAAAAATGTTGTTCCAGGCTCTTCTAGCTTTTGGGGTCTGGATTGAAAAATCTGCTGATATCCGCATTGGTTTCCCCCTGAATGTAATTTGGTTCTTTTCTCTCACAGCCTTTAAAATTTATACAAAATTTATTTTGTATGTTCGGTATTTTCATTATAATGTGCCTTGGTGTGGGTCTGTTGTAATTTTGTGTATTTGGGGTCCTATAAGCCTCTTGAACTTGATTTTCCATTTCATTCTTCAGATTTGGGAAATTTTCTGATATTATTTCATTGAATAGATTGTTCATTCCTTTGGTTTGTTTCTCTAAGCTTCCTCAATCCCAATAATTCTCAAATTTGGCCTTTTCATGATATTCCATAGTTCTTTTAGATTCTGTTCATGATTTCTTACCATCTTCTCTATTTGTTCAACTTTGTTTTCAAGGTTAAATATTTTGTCTTCAATATCTGAGGTTCTGTCTTCCAGGTGTTCTATCCTATTGGTTATGCTTTCTATGGAGTTCTTAATTTGGTTTATTGTTTCCTTCATTTCAAGGATTTCTGTTTGGTTTTATTTCAATATCTCTAACTCTTTATTGAAATGATCTTTTGCTTCTTGTATTTGCTCTTCTAACTGTTGATTGGTGTGATCATTCAATGCCTGCATTTGCTCTTTCATTTCATCATTCAATGCCTGCATTTGCTCTTTCATCTCATTGTTTGCTTCTCTGATCATTTTAATTATGTACATTCTGAACTCCCTTTCTGTCATTTCTTCTGCCATGCTGTCGTTGGATTTTATTGATGTAACATCTAGATTTGTTTGGGGCATTTTCTTCCCTTGTTTTCTCATATTGTTCAGGAATCCGTGGATCATTAAGATATTGCAGATTTCCTCTATTGACTTATAATGTCCCTGAAGATTGCTAGTATATCCCCTCTTATCCTTCAGTAGCCTGAAGTCTTGGAGGAAGTTGATAATGTGGTGCTCCCCAAGGAAGCTGCCTCTCTAGGGGTGGTGACCCTCAGGTGGAGTATATTCCCTGCTAGTGGGCAGTGGTGCCTCCACTTGTTGACCAATGGTCATCCAAAGGGGAACTAGGCTGCAGGCAGAGGCATGGCCTGTTTGTGCCTGTGTCTCTGGTTTTACCGACCTTGTGGGAAAACCTCACCCAGCGGGGAAGACTCACCCAGTGGGGAGGTCTCGCTGGTCAGTTCCCCTCAATCTACAACTACCGCCTGGGCTGGGCTGCCTTCCTCTGCAACGTTCCCAGGGGCCCGGACCTATCTCCTGGGCCTGGGAGCCTCACCATTCGCAGATGAGTCTCCTTAGGCTGCCTCTCCTCAGAGAATCTGCCCGCAGTCCTGGAATCTTTGCTCCGCTCCTAAGCGTGTCTCTGTGCAGCTCTTCCACCAAGAAGCAGCCTAGGTCCTGGGACCCTGCTCTGTACCTAATCACCTGGCTATGCAGCCCCTCCTCTGAGCCGCCACCTGGAGCCCCATAGAATAGGTCCGAGTCCCAGAGACGTGCCACACACCTCTTCCTCCAGACAGCTGCCAGGTGTTTTGACACAGTCACTAGGAGTTCAAGCAACTCACTTCGCGTCTCCCGCCAACCGCCCATAGCCCTAGGCAGTCACTCCGAGTCCAAGTCACCCACTCCGTTCCTCCTCCTCCTCGGGGTTGCCCCCCGGGTGTTCAGTAGCGGTCGCTCCAAGACCAAGCGACCCACTGCGCTCCTCCTCCGGGCAGGCCACCGGTGTTCAGGAGCGGTCGCTTTGAGTCCAAACAACTCACCACTCGCCTCCTCCTCTGAGCAGGCACCCAGAGCTCTGATGCAGTCACTCCTAGACCAAGCGACCTGCCGCACTCCTCCTCTTCCTCCGAGCAGTCCTCCGGTGTTCAGAAGTGGTCACTCTGAGTCTAAACAGCTCACCACGCAGCACCTCCTCTGGCAACCGCCTGTAGCTCTGATGTAGTCCCTCCAAGTCCAAGCGACCTGCCATGCTCCTTCTGTTCCTCCGGGCAGCCCCCCGGTGTTCAGGAGCAGTTGCGCTGAGTCCAAACAGCTCGCCACGCAGCTCCTCCTCAGGCAGCCACCCAGAGCCCCAGTGGTTGCTTCGAGTCCAAGCGCTGTGCTGAATAGCCACCTCTACGATGTTCCCAGTTGTCCGTGTTTACCGCTCCAGCGAGGGGAGGGGCGTCTCACTGGGTAACTCTACTTCACAAAGTTCCCTTCATTCCAGGACTACTGCCTCATCCGGGATGCCACTCCAATGTGAGAGACTCACCTGGTGGCTTTGAGTGGTCCCAAGTCTCTCACTGTCTCCTCTTTTGAATCCTGCATCCTGGAGCAACATGAAATGCAGTCACCCTCTAGTCCACCATCTTGAAACCCCCTCATGGCATGGTTCTTAATTATTCACTTTTTCTTTGAAGATTCTCCAGCATTTAAAAATGTTTCTTAGCTTAATGATCTTGAACTTCTTTTGTTGAATTTCTTCATGAATATGTCCTTCTTAGGCACAGTGGCACAGGACTGTAAGCCCAGTGCTTGGGAGGCTAAGGCAGGAAGATCACAAATTCAAACCAGCCTCAGCAACCTAGGAATGTCCTAAGCAACTCAGCAAGACCCTGTCTCTAAATAGACTATCAAAAAGGACTGGCAGTCACAAATACACACACACCCACACACACACATACACAAACACACACACTGAAGATTGAAATGAATAAATGCCTGCCTTTAATGTCCTCAAAACTCTCCACCATACTTTATAGAAACTAGAATTTCATTTCCTTTTCTCCACCTGAGACATCCTGAGCCTGCCAATAAACCAGGAGCCACTTAAATTTCACCAGGAAGCTTTAGGTTATGGATTCCATAAAGACAGAGTCAGTCTTTAAGGAAGCTGGTCACAGCTGTGTACATCTGTGAGAAGAGCCACTGCATGAACTTTAGCTACCCAGAATTCACAGCACTGTGAATAGCTCTTCAGGAGTCTCAGATGACACTAAAGTGTCCCCTGGCTTCTGGACACAGAGAGTCCTCAGAGTGTCCCTGGAGGGATTTTGTGAGATGCACCTCCCTTCAAGTGTCTCCACAGCAGAGTCTACTAAGGAAGACAGAAAGAGTGCACTGACTCTTGATCTCCTGGTAGATTTAATGAGGGTGAATTTTCAGCTGTTCAGAAGGTTAGAAAGTTAGAAAAATATACTTTTAGAGCATAAACATGTGCAGAATACCCAGTGCATGTTTGTTTCTTTGCTTCTAAAGTATATACATCCATGAAATTCCAGAATGTTGTATCAGCATTAATAGATAAATAGGACAACAGATAGAGACTTTCATGGATGGTTAGAAATTAATTATAAGAATTCAGTCCTTGATGTTTGCTTTGGAATTCGATTGGGTTTATTCTGCTTCATCTTACAAGTTCACTGGAGAAAGTTTTTTTATTTTTTTTTTCATGAGTCAACCTATTTCTAGCCCTTTACTTATAAGATATGTCAGTTTTACTGGTGAGTGAAATGTGGTATCCTATACCTACTAAGTGGAGCAGAGAATACAGAGAAGCCGTGTGGCTTTGTGAGCTGCCTTGAGAAACACACAGGGAACATGAAGAGTGAGACCAGTAGTGCTGAGAGTCTCCTTCACTGCCATTGTCATCACCACCAACTTAACAACCTTCACATTCACTCCTAGTCTTGTTATCTGCACAGATGCCTAATGACAAAGTGTTGAGATTGCTTCTGAAAAGTATGCCTGTTTGATTCAGCCCCCCACAAAAAACAAACACTTCCTGGTTGCTAATGTAGATACTATTATTTTTACCTCCCTGAGAATTTGCATTTAAAAAAAAGGAAGTTATAGAAAGCAATTTGTGTTGTTAAAAGCATAGAGAAACCACAATTGACCAAAATTAACTTTAAAAGCCAAATCTGGAAACGATAGTGCAGCTGTCAATCACATGGTTTCCTCAATCATTTCCTTTAATTAAAAATTTAAGACTGTGTTCTATACATTAGTAATTTTAATCACTCTTGTGCTCTTACTAAAAGCTTATTGTAGACTGCATGATCTATGTGATCTTGCAATATGTATAATCAGAAAAATGAGAGATTATGTTTTATTTATGTGTGATCTGTAAAATTGTATAAATGCATTCTACTGTCATGTACAACTAATTAGTACTAATAAAAATATAAATGAGTAACACTAGTATATAAATGTATATATATATATATATATATATATATATATATATAGTGTTTATTATTATTATTGTGAGCTGCTTGAGAAACACACGGTGAACCTGAAGGGCACAACTGGCTTCAAGAGAGTGGGACCAGTAGTGCTGAGAATCTCCTTCACTGAGACTGTCATCACCATTTGTGTGTGTGTATATATATGAATATACAAATGTTTTCTCTGATATGTGGATGCTAAATCACAATAAGGAGTGAAGTTCTAGGAAAGAATATAGATGCTTTATTTTAGGTAGAGAGGAGTGAATAGAGTGGAAGGGGCATGGGATAGGAAAGAAAGCAGAGTGAAAGAGACATTATTACCTCATGTATATATATGACAGCATGTGATTCTGCAATATGTACAATCAGAAAAATGAGAAATTACACTCCTTTATGTGTGGTTTATGAAAGTGTATAAATATATTCTACTGTCAGGTACAACTAATTAGAACAAATAAAAACACTAATCATAATTGAAAAAGCACCAATAATTTCCAAGTATTTAATTGGAATCATGAAGTTCATACAAGGTAATTTACTAATCAAAAAGCACTAATAATATACAGAGCATCATATAGTTCATCATCACTCATGGGAAATCAAACATAGAAAAGAAACATAGCAAAAATAAAACAATACAGAATCCAAATAGGGAAATAGGAATCACATCCTTAATGAACCTTGGATTCTGAGTGTTCAGTTCTTTCTGGAGCTTTACCTGTCCATCATGGTATGCTACCAGGCAGTGCACCCTGCCTCCCCCATTACCTCATCTCTCTGGTCAGGCAGAGAGCACACTTGTAAATTGACTGGAAGTCACTTCCTGTCTTCTGTATTTCACACTTCAGGATTTCTGCTGAATGCTGTGATTCAACGTGAACTTCAGATCTATTCCTCAAGCAAAATTCTCTCCTTTCACATGATGAATAAAAGTAAACACTTGAAAGGGATAAGTACCTTTCATTACTCCGCATTCAAATCTCACTGCCTTGCTCGCCCGTGTCCAATGGTCATCAATGAACAAGCCTTTTTCTGGGTAAACTTCTTGATTCTTTTTCAAGCAAATGTACCTCTCCATCACTCCTCTTCATCTTCTCATCTTAGAGATCTCCATGGAGAATTGGAGCTTCCATGGGTCAGTGTCCCTTCACCTGTGCTGAGGTCCATGATTTTCTTGTATTCATGAGGGCATTCCTCAGACCTGAACAACAGAGGTCCAGTCAGTAATGACACAAGACGGCCCTGGGCCCAGGTTGAGGAGTGAGTTTCAGCCAGGTGTTGAGATGTTCTCAAGGTATGTCAAGAATCAACATACTACAGACAGAAACAGATACATTCATTGAGAATGTCTCAGAATTATTCTGTTCCTATGTTTTATATGTTCTTATTCAGTATATGCATATTACTGGCCCCTAGGAATGTTTCTCAATATGGTAATCTTATTCCCAGTTTGTTTTATATTGTCAAAAGGCACAGAGCTATAAAAAGAACCTAAATGAATAAAACACAAGATGAAATTTCTACAATATCACATATACAGAATTTGTTAACATATTTGAGGTATTATGTGTGTTCAAATTGTTTCTTTTCTATTGGAAATGCTCAATAAATTATGAAAGTTATCCTCTGTTAAATAATTCATGAATAGTATTTTATTACTGGTTTGTGAAATATTATTATAAAGATACTCAGCAATAGGACTGGGGATATATCTCAGAGGTAGAGTAACTGCTCTGCACTCAATCTTCAGCACACACATACACACACAAAATCAGCAATTAAGATTATATTGCATGAAGTGTCTAACATGTTCACAAATTTCTCATGGTTTTTATTAAATAAAATAATTATCTCATCTTTCACAAAGGATGATTGATCCATTTAAAATTTCTAAGGTCTTAAAAATATTTGAACTTTTAAAATTCCTAGCAAAGACTTTACTGGAAGCACACTGCATCAATTTTTCAATGTTGTTGCATGTGAGAACTTGGGGCACTTGTTATTTTTAATAAACTGCCTTTGAATGGTACAACAGGTGCATTTCTAGTACACTCTAGGTCATGTCTATGGCTTCCACAGAGGACTCAACAACCTTGGCCTGAAAGGTGGGCAAGTCAGGCTGTTGTGTCCAGATAGAGAAGCCCTGAGGGAGAAACCCTCTCGACTTCTACCCAATGCAGGAATCCTGTGAAAGGAAAGCTCCTAACACACTACTCTTGTCCCCAAGGGCTCCATGGAGGGAGTTAGTGAGCACCTCATAATCTCAAGTACCAAGTTTGAAGAGATATAAAACTCTAGGGTGGTTCTAGAGGAAAACATGAGAGAAGAATTTTAAATGAAATGGAGCTGTTGTTCTACTATGTTAAAATTTCATTGTTTGATTCATGAGTAATTCCTGAATCATACTTGTCTTTGAGATAGTAGATATTTTTAGTTATTTTATAAATAAGATTCATGCTGTGTGCCCAAGAGCCAGAATTCTTCTGGAAGTCCTTGATGTGGGTCAAGATGTTCCCATGGCCTCCCATCTCAATCACTCAGGAGACAGAGGCAGGAGGATCCCTTGAGTCCAGGGTTGGAGGTCAACCTGGCTACAGAGTGCCATGCTGTCTCAGGAAAATTTTTAAGTGATTTTCAAAATTAACAAGGGAATAATGTTCATACCTATGGATGGGATAAGGATGGGTTTATTTGATTTAAAAAATTGTCATATGTGTGGTAGAATATATTTAATTGATTAATCAAGTACCTTGATACAGAAAATATTTGTTTAAATAAATTATTCTCTGGGTTACAAGCAATGAGACCCAAATGCCTTTAATTTCATGGTGAACTTTATAGGCTGATAACAATTATTAATATTAGAAGGATCAAGAATCAGTAATCCATATTAGAAGTGAAACAAATGAAGAAATGTTAATCACTAAACAAGAGTGGGCATATACAGAAGAAAGGAATTAGTCTCTGATGGATAACAACTATTGGTTCTGTAGAATGTCAGTAAAATTGTACAATAATAAAATAAAAGTCTTGCTTCAAATTACAAGTAATTAATGAGAGAATTTTGTATAGACATGAGGAATTATCATATATTCTATATTATTCGTAATCTCCTCACTCCAGGAATGAAATAATATTTTAATGTACTACACATTGCTGAATGGACTTGCAGGTAAGTCCTGGAGAAAGTTGATTTACACTTAAATAGAAGAGATACTTTGAGTCCATCTGCTCACTGCCCCATTTCCTCCTTCCTCAGGCTGTAGATGATGGGGTTGAGCATTGGAATGAGGATGGTGTAGAAGACAGCCAGAACCTTGTCCTCTGCTGGAGACATGAGGGGTCTTGGGTGTAGGTAAGTGTAAGCAAAGGGGGTCTAGTGGAAAGTCACCACAGTGAGGTGGGTGCTGCAAGTGGAGCAGGCCTATTTCCTCTCTTCCCCTGCCTACATGTGGCAGAGACCAAGGAGGATATGATCATAGGAGCCAAGAGTTACACTGAATGAAAACACAAGAAAAAGTGTGGGGCTCACAAATGCTGTGTACTCATCCACCCAATTGTCCATGTAGGCAAGGGTCGACATGACAGGGACATCACAGAAGAAATGATTGAAGGCTGTGGAAATGCAGTAAGGGATATGGAGAGCATATATGGTGTGAGCACAGGAGTTGGCAGAGCCCATCGTCCAAGAACCCAATTTCATGAGCACACACACTCTTTTATCTATTTTTTAAATTTTATTATGTTTATTTATTTTATTTTATTTTTTCTTTCCTTTTATTTTTATTTTTATTTATTTTTTTAATTTATTTTTATTGTAAACAAATGGGATACATGTTGTCTCTGTTTGTACATGGAGTAACAGCATACCATTTGCATACTCATACATTTACATAGAGTAAATATGTTTGATTCATTCCGTTATTTTTTTCCTTCCCCCCACCACTTCCACCTCTCTTTTCCCTCTCTACAGTCCCTGCTTCCTCCATTCTTGCCCCCTCCTACCCCCCATTACGTGTCACAATCCGCTTATCTGTGAGATCATTCGTCTTTTGGATTTTTGAGATTGGCTTATCTCACTTAACATGATATTCTCCAATTTCATCCATTTGACTGCAAATGCCATAATTTTATTATTCTTTATAGCTGAGTAATATTCCATTGTATATATATACCTCAGTTTCTTTATCCATTCATCAATTGAAGGACATGAAGGTTGGTTCCATAATCTGACTATTGTGAATTAAGCAGCTATGAACATTGATGTGGCTGTATCTCTGTAGTGTGCTGATTTTAAGACCTTTGGGTATAGGCTGAGGAGTGGGATAGCTGGGTCAAATGGTAGGTCTATTCCAAGTTTTCTAAGGAATCTCCACACTGCTTTCCAGAGTGGCTGCACTAATTTGTAGTTCCACCAGCAATGTACAAGTGTACTTTTTTCCCCATATCCTCTCCAACACTTATTGTTGCTTGTATTCTTGATAATCACCATTCTACTTGGGGTGAGATGGAATCTCAGTGTAGTTTTGATTTGCATTTCTCTTATTACTAAAGCTGGTGAACAATTTTTCATATGTTTGTTGATTGCTTGTAGATCTTCTTCTGTGAAGTGTCTGTTCATATCCTTAGCCCATTTGTTGATTGGGTTATTTGTATTCTTCGTGTAGAGTTTTTTGAGTTCTTTATATATTCTGGAAATTAGTGCTCTATCTGAAGTATGAGTGGCAAAGATATTCTCCCACTCTGTAGGCTCTCTCTTCACATTGCTGATAGTTTGCTTTGCTGAGAGAAAGCTATTTAGTTTGAATCTATCCCAGTTATTGATTCTTGCTTTTATTTCTTGTGCTATGGGAGTTCTGTTACGGAAGTCTGATCCTAAGTCAACAAGTTGAAGATTTGGACCTACTTTTTCTTCTATAAGATGCAAGGTCTCTGGTCTGATTTCAAGGTCCTTGATCCATTGTGAGTTTATTTTTGTGCAGGGTGAGAGATAGGGGTTTACTTTCCTTCCGTTGCATATGGATTTCCAGTTTTCCCAGCACCATTTGTTGAAGAGCTATCTTTTCTCCATTGCATATTTTTGGCCCCTTTGTCTAGTATGAGAAAATTGTATTTATTTGGGTTTGTGTCCATGTCCTCTATTCCATACCATTGATCTACCTGTCTATTTTGGTGCCAATACCATGCTGTTTTTGATACTGTTGCTTTGTAGTATAGCTGAAGTTCTGGTATTGCGATACCCCCTGCTGCACTCTTCCTGCTAAGTATTGCTTTAGCTATTCTGGGTTTCTTATTCTTCCAGATGAATTTCATGATTGCTTGCTCTATTTCTGTAAGGTACATCATTGGGATTTTAATTGGAATTGCATTGAATCTGTATAGCACTTTTGGTAGTATGGCCATGTTGACAATATTAATTCTTCCTATCCAAGAGCATGGGAGATCTTTCCATATTCTAAGGTCTTCCTTAATTTCTTTTTTCAATGTTTTGTAGTTTTCATTGTAGAGATCTTTTAAATCTTTGGTTAGATTGATTCCCAAGTATTTTATTTTATTTTACTTTTTTGAGGCTATTGCAAATGGAGTTGTTTTCCTCATTTCCCTTTCAGCTGTTTTGTCGCTTGCATATAAAAATGCTTTAGATTTATGCATGTTGATTTTATAGCCTGCTATTTTGCTGAATTCATTGATGAGGTCTAGAAGTTTTCTGGAGGAGGTTTTTGGATGCTCTAAATATAGAATCATGTCATCCGCAAATAGTGACAGCTTAAGTTCCTCTTTTCCTATTCGTATCCCTTTAATTTCTTTATTCTGCCTAATTGCTCTGGCTAGAGTTTTGAGGGCAATGTTGAATAGAAGTGGTGAAAGAGGATATCCCTGTCTTGTTCCCATTTTAAAAGGGAATGGTTTCAGGTTTTCTCCATTAAGAATGATGTTGGACATGGGCTTAGCATAAATAGCCTTTACAATGTTCAGGTATGTTCCTACTATCCCTAATTTTTTTTAGTGTTTTGAGCATGATGGGTGTTGTATTTTGTCAAACGCTTTTTCTGCATCAATTCAAATAACCATGTGATTCTTATCCTTAAGTCTATTGACATGATGGATTATGTTTATTGATTTACAAATGTTGAACCATCTTTGCAGTCCAGGAATGAACCCCACTTGATCATGGTGCACAATTTTCTTAATATGTTTTTGAATATGGTTTGCCAATATTTTGTTAAGGATTTTTGTATCTATATTCATCAAGGATATTGGTCTATACGTTTCTTTCCTTGATGTGTCTTTTCCTGGTTTGGGTAGGAGGGTGATATTAGCTTCATAGAATGAGTTCAGAAGGGTACCCTCCTTTTCTATTTTCTGGAATACTTTGAGAAGTATTGGAATGAGTTCTTCTTTGAAGGTCTTGTAGAACTCGGCTGAGAATCCATCTGGTCCTGGCCTTTTCTTGTATGGTAGATTTTTAATGGCTTATTCTATTTCATTGCTTGATATTCATCTGTTTAAATCGTGTATGTCCTCCTGGTTCAGTTTGGGAGGAGCATATGTCTCTAGAAATTTGTCAATGTCTTCAGTAGTTTCTATTTTGTTGGAATACAGTTTCAAAGTAGTGTCTCATTATGTTCTGTATCTCAGTGGTGTCTGTCATGATATTTCCTTTTGTATCATGTATTTTAGTAATTTGAATCTACTCTCTCCTTCTCTTTGTTAGTGTGGCTAAGGGTTTGTCTATTTTGTTTACTTTTTCAAAGAACCAACTTTTTGTATTGTCAATTTTTTGAATAGTATTTTTTTTTCAATTTCATTGATTTCAGCTCTGATTTTAATTATTCCTGTCTTCTACTACTTTTGTTGTTATTCTGTTCTTCTTTTTCTAGGGCTTTGAGCTGTAATGTTAGGTCATTTAGTTGTTGACTTTTCATTCTTTTCTGGAATGTGCTCCATGAAATGAATTTTCCTCTTAGTACCGCTTTCATAGTGTCCCAGGGATTTTGATATGTTGTATCATTATTCTCATTGACCTCTAAGAATTTCTTTATCTCCTCCCTGATGTTTTGTGTTATCCATGTTTCATTCAATAGCATATTTTTTAGTCTCCAAGTGTTGGAGTAATTTCCCTTTTTTATTTTGTCATTGATTTCTACTCTCAGTCCATTATGATCTGATAGAACACAAGGCAGTATCTCTACTTTTTTGCATTTCCTAAGGACTGCTTTGTGGCATAACACATGGTCTATTTTCAAGAAGATTCCATGTGCTGCTGAGAAGAAAGTGTATCCACTCGTTGATGGATGGAATATTTTATATATGTCTATTAAGTCTAGGTTATTGATTGTGTTATTGAGTTCTATGGTTTCTTTGGTTGGATTTTGTTTGGAAGATCTATCTAGTGGTGACAGCGTGTGTTAAAGTCACCCAGAATTATTGTGTTGTGGTCTATGTGATTCCTAAAATTGAGAAGGATTTGTTTGATGTACAGGGATGCACCATTGTTTGGGGCACACATATTTACTATCATTATGTCTTCCTGATTTATGGTTTGCTTAAGAAGTATGAAATGTCCTTCTTTATCCCTTCTGAGTAACTTTGGCCTAAAGTCCAATTTATCTGATATAAGGATGGAAACCCCTACTTTTTTACTGAGTCCATGTGCGTGGTAGGTTTTTTCCCATCCTTTCACCTTTAGTCTGTGGATGTCTCTTTCTATGAGACAAGTCTCTTGCAGGCAGCATATTGTCGGGTTTTTCTTTTTAATCCATTCTGCCAGTCTATGTCTTTTGATTGATGAGTTTAGGTCATTAATGTTCAGGGTTATTATTGAGAAATGATTTGTATTCCCAGTCATTTGGCTTATTTTTGGTTTTCAAGTTGGCTTGGTTTCTCATTTGAGTGGTTTTTCTCTAAGGTAGTTCCTCCCTTTGCTGACCTACAGTGTTGTTTTCCATTTCCTCCTCATGGAACATTTTGTTGAGAACATTCTGTAGTGCAGACTTTCTATTTGTAAATTCTTTTAACTTTCATTTATCATGGAAAGATTTAATTTCATCTTCAAATCTGAAGGTTAGTTTTGCTGGGTATAAGATTCTTGGATGGCAACCATGTTCTTTCAGAGCTTGAAAAATGTTGGTTCAGGTCCTGCTAGCTTTTAGAGTCTGGGTTGAGAAGTCTGCTGCTATCTGTATTGGTCTCACCATATATGTAATCTGATGCTTTTCTCTCGTGGTCTTCAAAATCCTATCTTTATTTTGAATGTTAGACATTTTCATTATATGTGCCTTGTTGTGGATCTGTTGTGATTCTGTGCATTTGGTGTTCTGTAAGCCTCTTGTATTTGATTTTCCATTTCATTCTTCAGGTTTGGGAAATTTTCTGATATTATTTCATTGAATAGGTTGTTCATTCCTTTTGCTTGTATCTCTGTGCCTTCCTCAATCCCAATAATCATTAAATTTGGTCTTTTCATAATGTCCCATCTTTCTTGGAGATTCTGTTCATGATTTCTTACCATCTTCTGTGTTTGGGTGACTTTATTTTCAAGATTAAATATTTTATCTTCATGTCTGAGGTTCTGTCTTCCAAGTGGTCTAGTCTTTTGGTGATGCTTTCCATTGAGTTTTTTATTTGGTTTATTGTCTCCTTCATTTCAAGGATTTCCATTTGTTTTTTTTTTTTTTTTTTTTACAATCTCTCTTTGTTGAAATGATCTTTTGCTTCCTGCAGGTGCTCTTTCAGTTTATTGGTATTTTCATTCATTGCCTGCATTTGCTCTCTTATCTCATCCTTTGCTTCGTGAATCATCTTAATCATGTATAATCTGAAATCCTTTTCTGACATTTCTTCTAACATACTGTCATTGGATTCTATTACTATAGAATCTAGATTTGTTTGGATCATTTTCTTCCCTTGTTTTTTCATGTTGTTCATGTATCTTCCCCTCTAGCAGTGCAGAGCTGGGGTATTGCAGATTTCCCCCTATAGGCTTATAGTGGCCCTATAAGTTTCCAAAACCCTTTCTTTAAGGGGAGATCAATAGTTGCAGTGCCTAAATCAGACACTATGCAATCCTAGACCAAATAGCCCCTATGGGGACAATAACAAAATTTTCATAATAAACAAAATGAGTTCAAATATTATTTTTGGTAAGAGAAACAGGTTTGCTATAAGGTCTGCAGTTTCTAATGGAGGACAAAGAGGATGCAGAGGGATGTAGAATGTGGCTGTTAATGGGATAAGAAAAGAATATACAGAAGTTCTAGAAATAGAAAGGGTGAGAGTGTAATCAAAAGAAATTGGATGTTAGCATGCAAAAAAGGGAGAAAGAGACTCTGATGGAACAGGTAAATAAAAGGAAAAGAAAGCAAGAAAAGTAAAGAAATTAAAACTTAAATTTTTTTAAAAAGGAGAAAAAAGTAAATCTAGTGTAAAACAGTTATATAGTAATGAAACCTCCCAGAGTTCAGTAGCCTGATGCATGAGAGGTACCTGACAATGAGTTTCAAGCCTCCAGCAGGCGTCTCAGGATGGGATTTGCTCCACTGAAAGATTGGAGCTAAGGCTTCCAGGATTATCCAAGATGGCCACTCTGTCTTCGAAATGTGTTGGCAAATCGGGAGCTGCAGCTCAGGGGTGGATGTGGTCAGCTGGAGGTCCTTGAGAAGGGATGCACTTGGCCTGGCAGGGGTCCTTGAGGTCTGGTGTTTTTGGTGTGGTTGTGGGATCCTGGAGGCTGGGTGCAATCAGTCGGTCTGGGGTCCTGGTGATAGGGCACAGTCAGTTGGTCTGGGTGTCCTGGCAGCAGGGAGTAGTCAGTCGATGTGAGGGCCCCAGAGGCAGGGAGTGATCGGTCAGGCTGAGGGATCCTGGATATGGGACTCAGTCAGTCCGGCCAGGGGTCCTACAGGTCCTGGCTGTTGTCTCAAAATGGTGGCAGCCACGTATAATCAAACCTGCAGGTACTGTAACAGTGAACTTACAGGCATCAGTAGGCAGCTGGTGCTCCACTGGCGGTTGGCGATCAGTTGGCTGACTGTTGTCGAACGATCGGGAGGTGAACCTCAAGCATTTGGTGAACAAGGAACGTAGCCTCCCTCTAGTCCGATGTCTTGGATCTCCCCCTTTTTTCTTCTTATGTTAATGGGATAGTGGAGTGGCAGCAAATTGCCACATAATAGTCATAGGCCATAGATGGCAACAATCAGGCTTTGGAACCTATTGAAATCAGGAAAAAGAAATTCTGAATCCCACACCCAGTGAATGTGATCACATTTTTTACAAATGGAAAAACATAAATCGTCTTAGGGACAATTGAGGAGATGTAGATTAGATCAATGAAGGACAGCTCACTAAGCAGAAATACATGGGTGTGTGGAGATGGATATCCAGGAGAATGAGAAGGATCATGCAAATATTGCCAATTAGAGCCATTAGGAAGATGAGAACAATGAAGACGGAGAGGAAAAGGCCAGTTCTTGATGATGGGAACAATCCCAAAGAGATGAAATCAGTTGATGTTTGCTTGAAATGTTCCATACAGCATTCATATGGTTTATCCATCTTATTGCCCTTCGCTATTTCTCCATTAATAGCTTATTTTTTCTGTTTCCTTTTCCTCTTACTTTTTCATTATTTTAGTTAATTTTGTCTCCTTCTTTTAGCTGCCATCTGCTTCCTATCTCTTGCCTCTATTCTGTTCACTATTTAAGATATTCTGGACAT
>NW_025920112.1:2713507-2752769 GCF_902686445.1 Sciurus carolinensis
TTATTTGGGTTTGTGTCTGTGTCCTCTATTCTGTATCATTGATCTCTCTGTCTATTTTGGTACCAATACCATGCCGTTTTTGTTGCTATTGCTTTGTAGTATAGTTGAACTTCTGGTATTGTGATAACCCCTGTTTCATTCTTCCTGCTCAAAATTGCCTTAGCTATTCTGGGTTTCTTATTCTTCCAGATACATTTCATGATCACTTGCTCTATTTCTGTAAAGTACATCATTGGGATTTTAGTTGGAATTGCATTGAATCTGTATAGCACTTTTGGTAGTATGGCCATTTTGATAATATTATTTCTGCCTATCCAAGAACATGGGAGATCTTTCCATCTTCTAAGGTCTTCCTCAATTTCTTTCTTCAATGTTTTGTAGTTTTCATTGTAGAGATCTTTTACCTCTTTGGTTAGATTGATTCCCAAGTACTTTTTTTTTTTTTGAGGCTCTTGCAAATGGAGTTGTTTTCCTCATTTCCCTTTCAGATGTTTCACCACTTGCGTATAAAAATGCTTTAGATTTATGCGTGTTGATTTTATACCTGCTATTTTGCTGAATTCATTGATAAGGTCTAGAAGTTTTCTGGAGGAGCTTTTTGGATCCTCTAAATATAGAATCATGTCATCTGCAAATAGTGACAGCTTAAGTTCCTCCTTTCCTATTCGTATCACTTTAATTTCTTTACTCTGTCTAATTGCTCTGGCTAGAGTTTCGAGGACAATGTTGAATAGAAGTGGTGAAAGAGTGCATCCCTGTCTTGTTCCTGTTTTTGAAGGGAATGCTTTCAGTTTTTCTCCATTAAGAATGATGTTGACCATGGGCTTTGCATAAATAGCCTTTACAATGTTCAGGTATGTTCCTACTATCGCTAATTTTTTTTTAGTGTTTTGAGCATGAAGGGGTGTTGTATTTTGTCAAACACTTTTTCTGCATCAATTGAAATAACTGTATGATTCTTATCCTTAAGTCTATTGACATGATGGATTATGTTTATTGATTTATGGATGTTAAACCATCCTTGCATTCCAGGGATGAATTCCACTTGATCATGGTGCACAATTTTCTTAATATGTTTTTGGATACGGTTTGCCAATATTTTGTTAAGAATCTTTGCATCTATATTCATCAAGGATATTGGTCTAAAATTTTCTTTCCTTGATGTGACTTTCCCTGGTTTGGATATGAGAGTGATATAGGCTTCATAGAATGAGTTTGGTAGGGTACGCTCCTTTTCTATTTCCTGGAATACTATGAGAAGTATTGGAATGAGTTCTTCTTTCAAGGTCTTGTAGAACTCGGCTGAGAATCCTTCTGGTCCTGGGCTATTCTTGCATGGTAGGTTCTTAATGGCTTCTATTTCATTGCTTGATATTGATCTCTTTAAATTGTGTGTGTCCTCCTGGTTCAGTTTGGGAGGAGCTTATGTCTCTAGAAATTTGTCAATGTCTTCAGTAGTTTCTATTTTGATGGAATACTGATTTTTGAAGTGACTTCTCATTATGTTATGTATCTCAGTGTCTGTTGTGATATTTCCTTTTTCATCACAAATTTTAGGAATTTGAATTTTCTCTCTCCTTCTCTTTGTTAGTGTGGATAACGGTTTGTCTATTTTGTTTACTTTTTCAAAAAATCAATTTTTCATTTTGTCAATTTTTTCAGTTGTTTCTTTTGTTTCAATTTCATTGAATTCAGCTCTGATTTTAACTATTTCTTTTCTTCTACTACTTTTGCTGTTATTCTGTTCTTCTTTTTCTAAGGCTTTGAACTTTAATGTTAGGTCATTTAGTTGTTAACTTTTCATTCTTTTCTGGAATGTGCTCCATGCAATGAATTTTCCTCTTAGTATCGCTTTCATAGTGTCCCAGAGATTTTGATACGTTGTATCGTCATTCTCATTGACCTCTAAGAATTTTTTTATCTCCTCCCTGATATTTTGTGTTATCCATGTTTCATTCAATAGCATATTATTTAGTCTCTAGGTGTTGGAGTAATTTCAGTTTTTTATTTTGTCATTGATTTCTACTCTCAGTCCAATATGATCTGATAGAACACAAGGTAGTATCTCTATTTTTTTGCATTTCTTAAGGGCTGCTTTCTGGTATAATATATGGTCTATTTTTGAGCAGTTTCCATGTACTGCTGAGAAGAAAGTGAATCTGCTCATTGATGGATGGAATATTCTATATAGGTCTATTAAGTCTAGGTTATTGATTGTGTTATTGAGTTCTACTGTTTCTTTGGTTGGATTTTGTTTGGAAGATCTATCTAGTGGCGACAGTGGTGTGTTAAAGTCACCCAGAATTATTGTGTTGTGGTCTATGTGATTCCTGAAATTGAGAAGGATTTGTTTGATGTACAGGGATGCACCATTGTTTGGTGAATAAATATTCACTATTGTTATGTCTTCCTGATTTGTGGTTTCCTTAAGCAGTATGAAATGTCCTTCTTTATTCCTTCTGAGTAACTTTAGCTTGAAGTCCACTTTATCTGATATAAGGATGGAAACCCGTGCTTTTTTACTGAGTCCATGTGCGTGGTAGGTTTTTTCCCATCCTTTCACCTTTAGTCTGTGGATGTCTTTTTCTATGAGATGAGTCTCTTGCAGGCAGCATATTGTTGGGTCTTTCTTTTTAATCCATTCTGCCAGTCTATGTCTTTTGATTGATGAGTTTAGGCCATTAATGTTCAGGGTTATTATTGAGATATGATTTGTATTCCCACTCATTTGGCTTACTTTTGATTTTTAACTTGGCTCAGTTTCCCCTTTGAGTGGTTTTTCTCTAAGGTAGTTCCTCCCCTTGATGACCTACATTGTTGTTTTTCATTTCCTTCTCATGGAATATTTTGTTGAGAACATTCTGTAGTGCAGGCTTTCTTTTTCTAAATTCTTTTAACTTTTGTTTATCATGGAAGGATTTTATTTCAACTTCAAATCTGAAGGTTAGTTTTGCTGGGTATAGGATTCTTGGTTGGCATCCATGTTCTTTCAGAGCTTGAAATATGTTGTTCCAGGCCCTTCTAGCTTTTAGAGTCTGGGTTGAGAAGCCTGCTGCTATCCATATTGGACTCCCCCTATATGTAATCTGATGCTTTTCTCTTGCAGCTTTCAAAATCCTATCTCTATTTTGAATGTTAGGCATTTTCATTATAATGTGCCTTGGTGTGGATCTGTTCTGATTTTGTGCATTTGGTGTTCTGTAAGCATCTTGTATTTGATTTTCCATTTCATTCTTCAGGTTTGGAAAATTTTCTGATATTATTTCATTGAATAGGTTGTTTATTCCTTTAGTTTTTATCTCTGTGCCTTCCTCAATCCCAATAATTCTTAAATTTGGTCTTTTCATGATGTCCCATAGTTCTTGGAGATTCTGTTCATGATTTCTTATCATCTTCTCTGTTTGGACAACTTTATTTTCATGATTAAATATTTTGACTTCATTGTCTGAGGTTCTGTCTTCCAAGTTGTCTAGTCTTTTGGTGATGCTTTCCATTGAGTTTTTTATTTGGTTTTTTGCTTCCTTCATTTCAAGGATTTCCATTTGGTTGTTTTTTGAGAATCTCTATCTCTTTGTTGAAATGATCTTCTGCCTCTTGCAGTTGCTACTTCAACTGCTTATTGGTATTATCATTCATTGCCTGCATTTGCTCTCTTATCTCATTCTTTGCTTCACAAATCATCTTAATCATGTATAATCTGAGGTCCTTTTCTGACATTTCTTCTACCATACTCTCATTGGATTCTGTTAACATAGAATCTAGATTTGTTTGGATCATTTTCTTCCCTTGTTTTTTCATGTTGTTCATGTATCTTCCCCTCTAGCAGTGCAGATCTGGGGTATTGCAGATTTCCCCCTATAGGCTTATAGTGGCCCTATAGGTTTTGCAAACCTTTTCTTTAAGGGGAGATCAATATTAGCAGTGCCCAGTTCAGACACTATGCAATCCTAGACCAAATAGTCCCTATGAGGACAATAAGAAAATTGTCAAATAAACAGAATGAGTTCAAATATTCAGTATAACAAACAGATTTTCAAGAACGTCTCAGTTTCTAATGGAGGACAAAGAGGATGCAGAGGGATGTAAGATGTAGCTGTTAATGGTATAAGAAAAGAATATATAAAAGTTCTAGATAATAGAAAGGGTGAGAGTGTAATCAAAAGAGATTTGATGTTAGCATGCAAAAAGGGAGAAGGAGACTCTGAGGGAACAGGCAAACAAAGTAAAAGAGAACAACAAAAGTAAAGAAATAAAAACTTAAAAGTGTTCAATAAGGAGAAGAAAGAAAATCTACACTGTAACAGTCATATAGTATTCAAACCTCCCAGTGTTCAGTAGCCTGATGCATGAGAGGAACCTAACAATGAACTTCACATCTCCAGCAGGTGTCTCAGGATGGGATTTGCCCCACCTAAGGATTAGAGCTATGGCTCCAGGTTTATCCAATATGGCCACTCTGGCTTCCAAATGTGTTGGCAAATGGGGAGCTGTAGCTCGGGGAGTGGACGTGGTCAGCTGGAGGTCCTGGGGGCAGGGTGCAGTTGGTCAGGCAGGGGTCCTGGAGGTCGCATTTGTTCGGTGTGGTTGTGGGATCATGGAGGCCATGTACAATCAGTCAGTCTGGGGTCCTGGTGATAGGACGCAGTCAGTTGGTCTGGGGGTCCTGGCAGCAGGGAGCAGTCAGTTGATTTGAGAACCCTGGAGGCAGGGAGTGATTGGTTGGGATGTGGGATCCTGGAGATGGGGCTCAGTCAGTCCGGCCAGGGGTCCTACGTACGAGGCCTGGCTGTTGTCTCAAAATGGCGGCAACCACATGTAACCAAACCTGCAGGTATGGTGGAAGAGAACATCCAAGCAACAGCAGGCATCTGGCGCTCAACAGGTGGTCTGCAATCAGTCTGTTGGCAGCTGTTGGATGATCAGGAGCTGAACCACGGGTAGTGGGTGATGGGTAGGTGAAAGGCAGGTGATGGACAGGCAAGAGGCAGGCAAATGGCAGATGATAGGTACCTGACAGTGAGCAATCTGCACTCAAAAAAGGCATCGATATGCTGGCAGATGGCAGGTGATCACAGTAGACAACTGGGGTAAACAGCAGGGGATGGATAAGCAGCAAAAACTGCCTCATCGAGAAACAGATATCCTCTGCTTGATACTGGAGTTACAGAGCGACATTGAATGCAACCTCCCTCTAGTCTTCCATCTTTGCTCTCCCCTGAATAAAATATTAAAAGTAAGTTTGAATTTGTCCTTTCACTGACACTGTGCTAATGCAACTGGAATGATTTATTTAGCCCTTACAGATGCAGCCAATTAGGAAGACACTTTGCCTGTGAAACAGAACCATCCTGCTTGTGAGAATCTGCAAACAGTAGAAGATTCTAAGTTTAAGCACCAGGATGCTGCGCAGTAATGAACTTCACACAGCACATTTAGAAAGTCCCATTTTATAGACTACTCACTTGTCTGCTGCTGAGTGGTTGGTTCACAGTGGCTAGGAAGCTAACAGAATGTGAACTTCCAGTTGGACTGGGCAGGAGTGGGGTGTCCAGGCAAAGGGACAGCAGAGTGTCTACATGTGCAGCTGCCCCCCTGGCTCCTGGAACAAACACGGAGCCAGGGACTGACATCCGAGGGTGTGTACACCAGCATTTCATTCTCTCTGGATGATTACCTCATCTTGAATGATCTCAGGTGGGAATTTCACCCCAGAAATCCCTGTGTGCCTGAGTGGGCACACGCTTCTAATTGCTTTGCCACCTTCAGGTCCCAAGACAAGTAACTTCAGGAGCTAACCCAATTTGGATAAAGCACAGTGGAAGGGGTTGACAGACATCCACACCATCCCTTGTGTTTCCATAAAGGTCACAGCTGCCCTCACTGTGTGTGAAATGTTCTGACAGAAGTTCACACTGACCTTCAGAAAACACAGGTGCCAGAATATTTCTTGAAGGTTGCATTGTACATGGTGTTCCTCAATGAACCAAGCTCTGTACTGAGCTTTGAACATAGATGCTGGGTTTTACTGATCTGCCCGGCTTTCTCTTGCTGTTGGTTGTAAGGGACTCCTCAGCCACTGACATGACTCTGAGAGGACTGTAAAGCTGCACTGAGCAGCAGACTCACGGGGTCAAGAGGACGCCCTGTGGTCTACACTGTGAAGTGTGCTCCCTGGCTCTGACACATTTCCCCCTGCAGCACCTGTGTGGCTCACAGACCTCCTGAAAGCTGGAGCATTGTGTCTCAAGTCCTTAGACTGGTGGAGTTCTGTTCCCCATGACCAGCTCCCTAACACAGAGTATTCCCAGTTCTCCACTGCTCCATGTATGAAACTCTCAAAGAAAGTTAACACTGACTTACAAAAATTATGCATTTGAAAATGTCTCTTAATACATGCATTATTCACTGTATTTGTAGTGAATTTATCTCTGTAGCCCAAAATAAAGCCTCAAATGCAGTGTGATTCCAAGATTCTTACAGCTTTTTATCAACATTATACTCAAAGAATTTTAAACATACCTCTTGAAATAAGATTCTGGAAGTGTCTCCGGAAAGATGTCTTCTGCATCCTGTTCCTGCGGTGAATTCTAGTCTCAGTGAAGTAATGCAATGTTTTCATGATTCTCTGCAGCCTTTACCACTGTGTTTGAAAGAACCTCGTAAAAAGTTTAAGAAGAAAGAAGAGCTAATGAAAGTGTATGTGAGAATGTACTTTAAAACTACATAAATTGTACACTATTAATATTTCCTATCCATGTTATGATCAGGACATTGAATACCAACCAAGTGATATGCTCCTTACTCAGTTCTGGCTAAACATACTACAATAAACAAAATGAAAGTCAAACACAGAATCACTTTGAAAAACAGGCAAAACACAAGGATATCTGCATTTCATATAACTGACCTGAATGTCATTGGGCTCAACTGGAAAATCATAAGAATGTTCACCAAGTGTGGCAGACTTCAATACAGAAGACTAATGACTTTAAAAAATTACAAAGTATTTTTATAATAATGCATCATTACATTGATATTTATTAATCATAAATTCACCAAGAAATTAATATATTTATATAAAGAGCTTTTTAGTATCTGGACCTTACCTAAAAGGAGGTGAATAAATGTGTTGTGTTTCCTGTGATGATACAGAATGTAAAAAGGATTTTAATTGTTCTTCAATTACTCTGTGTCAATATCCAGACACAAGACTTTGATTCATCACAAACTTTTCATGGTCTTAATTAAAACATAAAGGGAGGGCACATCAAGGTTGTTAGGGTTTGGATGTGAGGTGTCCCCAAAAGCTCACCTGTGAGACAATGCAGGAAGGTTCAGAAGAGAAATGATGGGGTTGTGGGAGCCTCAACCTTATCAGTGAACTGATCCCCTTCAGGGATTAGCTGGCTGGTAACAGAAGGTGGGCAGGGTGTGACTAGGGAGGTGGCATTGGTGTGGCTTTGCAGTATGTATTTGTATTTGGTCAATGGAGTCGCTCTTTGCTCCCTGATCATCATATGAGCATCTTCCCTCTGCCACACTCTGCTTCCATGATGGTAAGCCTCACCTGAAACCCTGAGGAATGGAGCCTGTTGTCTATGAACTGAGACCTCTGAAACTGTGAGCCTGCAAATAAACTTTTCCTCCCCTGAAATTGTTCTGGTCAGATCTTTTGGTTAGGGCAGCAAAAAAGCTGACTACAACAGTGATGAATCTCCATGCATCAGGATTCAAACAAGAAGCTTTGGAATATCACATTTCAAAGTTACTAAAACTTCGAAATTCAAAAACTTTATAAATGATCACCATGAAGCAGATATTTCCCTGGATAATCCCATCATTGTCATTACATTTTACTTGTAGCCTGTTTTAGTGAGCTATTTCACTGCTGTAAATAAATGATCTGACCAGCACAATTATAGAGGAGGAAAGGTTTACTTGAGGGCAAACGGTTTCAGAGGTCTTAGTCCATAGAAGGCTGGTTCCATTCCTTGGGGCTCCAGGTGAGGCTGAACATCATGGCTGGAGAGCGTGACAGACAGAAGCAGCTCACATCATCAGGAAGCAGACAGAGAGAGAGGGTCTCCACTCTCCAGATTCAAAATATATGCCCCAAAGCCACACCCCTATTCCCACCTCCTCTAGCCACACCCTACCACTTCAATTAATCCAGCCACACATTACCACTTCAGTTAATCCCATCAGGGATTAATTCACTGATTTAGTTAATATTCTCACAACTCAATCATTTCTCCTCTGAACCTTCCTGCATTGTCTCACATGTGAGCTTTTGGAGGACACCACACATCCAAACCCTAACATAGCCAATTGGCATGGTAAAGCAAACCCCATCAATGCAGTGTTCTTACATCAGTAAGCACATCAGTGCAAATAGCTAAGCAATTCATAGGACTTGTGCACAGTTATTGTGCCTTCAGCAAGTCTAAAACAACTCTCACAATGATGCAGTGTGACATCTGGTAAAACTGTGATCATCATACACATGCATTCAAAAATCAGAATCTAAGAGAAGTCCACATATTGAACTTAAAAAGTGGGCTTTAATCTGCATTATCCCATTCAGCTTTTTAATGGTACTTGCTCATGAAGGGAGTGGCTTGTTTGTGCTGTGGATATCCCACCTCTGGATTCTGCTGATCCTAGCTCTTCGTGCTGCTCAACAAAGCCCTCCTCCCTGGTGCTGCCTACGAGTTATCCAAGCAGGAGAGGGAAACACTCACCCACACTCATGTCTGTGTCCACTATAGAGTGGAGAGCCAAAGCACACCAAAACCCCAAATAAATCCAATTATATTAAGTACAGTAGCTCGTATAGTGAAATTAAACAAGTAGGGATTGTTGTTTTATTATTTTTTCTAAGAGAAAGGCTACCCTTTTTAACAGGGCACCAAAGGTGAAGTATTTAAATTCATATTCCAGCTATTTGGATAATTTATGAAATAATATGTTTTCTGAAACAACTAAAAATATTCTTTGAAACATTTGAGAATAAACACAATTATGTATTGATTAAATTTTTTAAAATTTTAAGGAGAAGGAATTGCTATGACCTTTGTTGGATTATCATATGTTATTATACATGTGCATGGAGTCATCCCACTGTGCCCATAAGCAGGTGCAACCAAAGTAATAATATAACAAAAATTAAAATAAATTCAAAAATATGTATGGCAAAATATATAAATTCAAAAATATATATGGCAAAAACATAATAGGTATGAAATTTCTCAAATCATCATAAAATAATGAATCTGCACAATTGCATGTCAATAAATCCAAGAGGAGGCCCAATGTGCACTAATGAACTTATGGGAAGTTATTTAACCTCACTACAGTATTAATTTAATTGACAGTGGACTATTATCATGTTGCCAAATGCCTGAATGCCAGTGCCTGAAGATCTGAGGTCACTCCTCTATGGCAAAGCATCCTGGAACACACATTTCCAGGCTTGCGAGGTGGTCTGGTTTGAATATTCAGATCTTTGTTGGATCAAATACAAGTTAGGAATTTATGAAATGGAAATATACATTTTCATGGATTTTTTTCTCAATAAATTTAATAGCAGCACTCTTGGAAACAAAGCGAAAAAGAGGAAAGAACCCATCAGTCAACTTTTTTCCATACATTTAAATATTAATTTTGATTTTTGAATAACATTCCTTCTGTGTTTCATTTTATTTCATTGTATTTTATAATGGAGGTCAATAAACACACACACACACAAGAGTTTGGTGAAAGAAGCTGCATGCGCAGCATAAAAAACACAGTTCTTTGCCAAATTGATTGACCTGCTGCATTCATTAAGGAATGCAATCCCATCAGTTCCCAGGCAGAGAAACCAGGGGTGAGGAGAGACAGGGGCCAAGTTGTGTAAGAGGGATCACAGCTGGTTTTCATCGAACAGACAGAACCACCTCTGATTCTTGGACTGAGTTCCGTAAATGAATGGTACAGTGTTGTTTGACTTTCTTCTGATTATGCTGGTTTTCTATTTACAGAAGAAGCTATCAGAGAATGTCTCTTTGCTGCTTGTGGAATACTAAAAACTTTAAATCCACTGGTTATTATCTGTGTGGATGGCGGTAGGTTATAGTTGAATCATAAAATATCATATGTGCCCATTTCTATTTTGTTATATTTTCCTTACAGTCCTGTCCAGGTTGGACCATTCTTTTTGATTCTTCTTACCAAGATAAATACAACTTTTTTCACATACCTATTTTTTCCAGGTGTTTGATTTCCCCTCAATCTCAGTGCAGCCTTTTCTGTTTCCATATCTCCAGTTGGGGAACAAAGACTGTCAGCCTTGAATGTTGTTTCAGGAAAGTTGTAGGGTGATGTGATTTTTGATAATCTTCCAGATTTGAGGCTGCCCTGGAGCCGCTCGGCTGAGGATGGCCTTCCCATGCTGACGATACTAATGTCATGACACTCGGTCTTCCAGACCCCCAGCTCTATGGTACAGAATCCAGTTGGATTACTGGGAGGAGTAAAAGTGTACATTGTATGACACATAAGCTTCTTTTTTTTTCTTTTTAAAGTCTTTTTAATTTTGATTCATTGTAAACAAATGGGGTACAGCTGTTGTTTCTCCGATTGTGCACGAAGTAGAGTCCCACCATTTAACCTCACTACAGTATTTGTGTACCATTTGTGTACATACATGTAAGTAAGGTGATGATGTTTGTCTCATTCTGTTATTTTTTCTTCCCCCCACCCCATCCCAACCCAACACTTCAGCTTTTGAAATCTGCACCCTGGTGAACTTGGAACTCTGGCAACCCTTTGCCACATGATCATGCTACGAATTTTCTCTTAATTATCTATTGAAATAAAACATGAAAGCCCAGGAGTAATAATACAGCATTATAGGAATGAAGGCAAGAAAGAAAATACCAGATTTCCAAGCAAGAGAATTTTTATTAATATATGACAACCATTTATTATATTTCTATATCAAATTAATTAAATTATGATTTAAAACAGTAATCTATGAAAGGTTCAAAATGCTTATTACTAGATTGTTTGTTTTAAAAATTTGTACCCTATTTCATGGCAACGTACATGTTATTCATCAAATTCAACAAAATTGATAACATTTATTCTTATCATTTAAAAATTTGCAATTGTGAAAGAAAACCTACTTTTCACCCATTGAATTTTTATATATCTTCACATTTACATAATTGTTTTTATTCTATTTATTTAATATCAACTTCTTAGCAAAATATAAAATTTTATGGAACATTTGACTTAATAAAATGTGGTTTTCTGGTTTTGGCTGTAAATAATGTTATTTAAATGCATTCATTTTTTTTCAATTATGAAATCTGAATAGATATTTATTTTCTTCTTTACAATAAATTTAGGATGAATTTCTAGAAGAGTTTGTAAAACAAAACTCTATGTATATGAAATGAGACAATGTTCTCGATGTTCTTAGAGAATAAGTAATATTAATTCAGCAAAAGTACCTCGATTATATTACAATCAGAGAGAAAATGTGCAGGTCAGCATGCATTTGTAATTACACATGTTTCTCAGTCCAGGGAAAGAAGATGTTGCTGGAAACCACACAAATAAGTTGTGAGCATGGCGGGCTCTTTGTGGACTTGTAAAGTTTTAAAATGTGATTTACTCAGTTCCCTAAAAATAGAGGCAAATGTAGGTCTGTGTTTTTTTTGTAATTCATTTTTATTGTAAACAAATAGGATACATCTTGTTTCTCTGTGTGCTCATCAAGTAGAAGCATACCATTGTTGTAATCATATATTTACCTAGGGTAATATTTTTGATTCATTCTGTTATTTGTTTTTCTTCCCCCCCACCCCTCCCACCCCTCTTATTCCTCTACACAATCCTTCCTTCCTCCATTCTTGCCCAACTCCCAACCCTCATTATGAGTCATCATCTGCTATAGGCGAGATCATTCATCCTTTAGTTATTTGAGATTGGCTTATCTCACTTAGCATGATATTTTCCAATTTCATCCATTTGCCTGCAAATGCCATAATTTTATTATTCTTTATTGCTGAGTAATATTCCATTGTGTGTGTATTTCCATTATGTGTGATTTTTGTGTTTCTTTATCCATTCATCAATTGAAGGACATCTAGGTGATTCCACAATCTGGTTATTGTGAATTGAGCAGCTATGAACATTGGTGTGGCTGTATCTCTGTAGTATGCTAATTTAAGTCCTTTGGGTATAGGCCAAGGAGTGGGATAGCTGGGTCAAATGATAGTTCCTTTCCAAGATTTCTAAGGAACCTCCAAACTGCTTTCCACATGGCTGCACTAATTTGCAGCCCCGCCAGCAATGTATGAGTGTACCTTTTCCCCACATCCTTGCCAACATCCTACCAATATTGTTGCTAGTATTCTTGATAATCGCCATTCAAATTGGGGTGAGATGGAATCTTAGTGTAGTTTTGATTTGCATTTCTCTTATTACTAAAGATGTTGAACATTTTTTTATATGTTTGTTGATTGCTTGTAGATCTTCTGTGAAGTGTCTGTTCATTTCCTTAGCCCATTTGTTGATTGGGTTATTTGTATTCTTCATGTAGAGTTTTTTTGTGTTCTTTATATAATCTGGAAATTAGTGCTCTATCCGAAATATGCATGGCAAAGATTTTCTCCCACTCTGTAGGTTCTCTGTTTGCTTTGCTACTAGTTTTGTTTGCTGAGAGAAAGCTATTTAGTTTGAATATGTCCCAGTTATTGATTCTTGCTTTTATTTCTTGTGCTTTGGGAGTCCTGTTAAGGAAGTCTTATCCTAAGCTGACACGTTGAAGATTTGAACATACTTTTTCTTCTATAAGATGCAGAGTCTCTGGTCTGATTTCAAGGACCTTGATCCATTTTGAGTTAATTTTTGTGCAGGGTGAGAGATAGGGGTTTAGTTTCATTCTGTTGCATATGGATTTCCAGTTTTCCCAGCACCATTTGTTGAAGAGGCTATCTTTTCTCCATTGCATATTTTTGGCAACTTTGTCTAGTATGAGAAAATTGCATTTATTTGGGTTTGTGTCCATGTCCTCTATTCTGTACCATTGATCCACCTGTCTATTTTGGTACCAATACCATGCCATTTTTGTTACTATTGCTTGGTAGTATATTTGAAGTTCTGGTATTTCGATACCCCCTGCTTTGCTCTTCCTGCTTAGGATTGCTTTAGCTATTTTGGGTTTCTTATTCTTCCAGATGAATTTCATAATTGCTGCTCTATTTCTTTAAGGTACGTCATTAGAATTTTACTTGGAATTGCATTGAATCTGTACAGCACTTTTGATAGTATGGTCATTTTAACAATATTAATTCTTCCTATCCAAGAACATGGGAGATCTTTCCATCTTCTAAGGTTTTCTTTAATTTCTTTCTTTAGTGTTCTGTAGTTCTCATTGTAGAGGTCTTTCACCTCTTTTGTGAGATTGATTCCCAAGTATTTTATTTTTTTCGAGGCTATTGTGAATGGGGTAGTTTTCCTAACTTCTCCTTCTGAAGATTCATCACTTATGTGTAAAAATGCATTGGATTTATGAGCATTGATCTTGTAACCTGCTACTTTACTGAATTCACTTATGAGTTCTAAAAGTTTTCTGGTGGAATTTCTGGGTTCCTCTAAATATATAATCATGTCATCAGCGAACAGGGATAGTTTGAGTTCTTCTTTTTCTATTCATGTCCCTTTAATTTTTTTGGTTTGTCTAATTGGTCTGGCTAGAGTTTCAAGGATGATGTTGAATAGAAGTGTTGAAAGAGGGCATCCCTGCCTTGTTCCAGTTTTTAGGGGGAATGCTTTCAGTTTTTCACCATTTAGAATGATATTGGCCATGGGCTTAGCGTAGATGGCCTTTACAATGTTAAGGAATGTTCCCACTACCCCAATTTTTTCTAGTGTTTTGAGCATGAAGGGATGCTGTATTTTATCAAATGCTTTTTCTGCATCTATCAAAATAATCATGTGATTCTTGACTTTAAGTCTGTTGATATGGTGAATGACATTTGTTGATTTCCGAATGTTGAACCAACATTGCATCCCTGGGAAAAAACCCACTTGATCGTGGTGCACTATCTTTTTAATATATTTTTGTATGTGATTGGCTAAGAATTTGTTGAGAATTTTTGCATCAATGTTCATTAAGGATATTGATCTGAAGTTTTCTTTCCTCAATGTGTCTCTGTCTGGTTTAGGTATCAGGATGATATTGGATTCATAGAATGAGTTTGGGAGGGTTCCCTCCTCTTCTATTTCATGGAATACTTTGAGAAGCATTGGAATGAGCTCTTCTTTAAAGGTTTTGTAGGACTTGGCTGAGAACCCATCAGGTCCTGAACTTTTCTTTGTTGTTAGGCTTTTGATGACTTCTTCTATTTCATTACTTGAAATTGTTCTATTTAATTTGTGTATGTCCTCCTGGTTCAGTTTAGGTAATTCATATGTCTCTAGAAACCTGTTGATGCCTTTGAGATTTTCTATGTCGTTGGAGTATACATTTTCAAAATAGCTTCTAATTATGTTTTGTATTTCAATCGTGTCTGTTGTGATATTTCCTTGTTCATTTTGAATTTTTGTAATTTGGGTTTTCTCTCTCCTTCTCTTTGTTAGTTTGGGTAAAGTTTTATCAATTTTGTTTATTTTCTCAAAAAAAAAACAATTATTTATTTTGTCAATTTTTTTGATCGTTTCTTTTGTTTTAATTTCATTGATATCAACTCTGATTTTAACTATTTCCTGTCTTCTACTACATTTGGTGTTGCTCTGTTCTCCTTTTTCTAGGACTTTGAGATGTAGTGTTAGGTTGTTGAATGTTGATTTTTTTTCTACTTTTATTGAATGCACTCCATGAAATAAATTTTCCTCTAAGTACTGCTTTCATAGTGTCCCAGAGATTTTGATATGATGTTTCTTTGTTCTCATTTACCTCTAAGAATTTTTTATTTCCTTCCTGATTTCTTTTGTTATCCATTCATCATACAATAGTGTATTAATTAATTTCCAGGTGTTGTAGTAATTTATGCTTTTTACTCTGTCATTTATTTCTAATTTCAATCCATTATCATCTGATAGAATACAAGGTACTATCTCTTCTTGTACTTGCTAACATTAGCTTTGTGGCATAAAATATGGTCTATTTTAGAGAAGGATCTGTGTGCTGCTGAGAAGAAAGTGTATTCACTCTTTCTTGGATGGTATATTCTATAAATGTCCATTAAGTCTAAATTATTGATTGTGATATTGAGATCTATCTTTTCTTTATTCAATTTTTGTTTGTAGGATCTGTCCAGTGGTGAGAGAGGTGTGTTAAAATTACCTAGTATTATTGCATTGTGGTCTATTTGATTTCTGGAATTGAAAAGGATTTGTTTGACATATATGGATGAGCCACTATTTGAGGCATAGATATTTATGATTGTTATGTCTTGCTGATTTATGCTTCCCTTAAGCAGTATGAAATGTCCTTCTTTATCCCTTCTGACTAACTTTGGTTTGAAGTCCACATTATCTTATATGAGGATGGATACTCTGGTTTTTTGGCTGTGTCCATGTTCATGGTATATTTTTTCCCATCCTTTCATCTTTAGTCTGTGGTATCTCTTTCTATGAGATGAGTCTCTTGCAGGAAGCAAATTGTTGGATCTCTCTTTTTAATCCTATCTGCCAGTCTATGTCTTTTGATTGATGAGTTCAGGCCATTAACATTCAGGGTTATTATTGTGATATGATTTGTATTCCCTCTTATTTGGCTCATTTTTTTTTTTTTTTGACACGTCTTGGTTTCTCCTTTATTTGGCTATTCATTTAGGGTCGTTCCTCCCTTTGCTGATTTACATCATTGTTTTTTATCTCTTCCTCATGGAATATTTTGCTGAGAATGTTCTGTAATGCTGGCTTTCTTTTTGTAAATTCTTTTAGCTTTTGTTTATCTTGGAAGGATTTTATTTCGTTGTCAAATCTGAAGGTAAGTTTTTCTGGGTGTAAAATTCTTGGTTGGCATCGTTTTCTTTCAGGACTTGAAAAATGTTGTTCCAGGCCCTTCTAGTATTTAGGGTCTGGATAGAAAAATCTCCTGATATCCGTATTGGTTTCTCCCTGAAATTAATTTGATTCTTTTCTCTCGCAGCCTTCAAAATGTCTTTAATTTGTATGTTAGGTATTTTTATTATAATGTGCCTTGGTGTGGGTCTGTTGTCATTTTGTGTATTTGGAGTCCTATAAGTCTCTTGGACTTGATTTTCCATTTCATTTTTCAGATTTGGGAAACTTTCTGATATTGTTTCATTGAATAGATTATTCATTCCTTTGATTTATTTCTCTAAGCCTTCCTCAATCCCAATAATTCTTAAATTTGGCCTTTTCATGATATCCCATAGTTCTTGGAAATTCTGTTCATGATTTCTTACCATCTTCTCTATTTGTTCAACTTCATTTTCAAGGTTAAATATTTAGTCTTCAACATCTGAGGTTCTGTCTTCCAGGTGTTCTATCCTATTGGTTATGCTTTCTATGGAGTTTTTAATTTGGCTTATTGTTTCCATCATTTCAAGGATTTCTGTTTGTTTTTTTTTTTCAATATTTCTAACTCTTTATTGAAATGATCATTTGCTTTCTGTATTTGCTCTTTTAACTGTTGATCAGTGCAATCATTCAATGCCTGCATTTGCCCTTTCACCTCATCATTCAATGCCTGCATTTGCTCTTCATCTCCTCATTTGCTTCTCTGATCATTTTAATTATGTGCATTATGAACTCCTTTTCTGACATGTTGTCATTGGGTCTTATTGATATAGTATCTAGGTTTGTTTGGGACATTTTTTCCCTTGTTTTCTCATATTGCTCAGGCATCTAACCCTCTAGTAGTGAAACTCTGAGATATTGCAGATTTTCTGTATTGACTAATATTGTCTCTGTAGATTTCCAATAACTCACCTCTTAGCCTTCATTAGCCTGAAGTCTTGGAGGAACTTGATACTGCAGTGCTCCAATAGGAAGCTGCCCCCTAGGGGTGGTGGTCTTCAGGTGGGGTATATTCCCTTCAGTGGGTAGAGGTGCCTCCACTTGTTGACTGGGTCTATATCTCTGGTTCTACTGCAATGGTGGCAAAGCCTCACCCAGTGGTGAAGACTTACCTGGTGGGGAAGTTTTGCTGGGCAGTTCTCCACCAAGAAGTTCCCTTTGGTCCAGAACTACCACCTGGACTGGGAAGCCCTCCTCTGCGATTTTCCCAGGGTCCTGACCTACTGCCGGGGTTGGGGAGCTTGGCCCTGCAAGGGATTCTCTCACTGTACAGCCCTCCTCTGAAATGGTCCTGGTTGACTGGGTACTTGGCTCCAGCAAGGGAGTCTCACAGGGCCACTCTACTGCATGAATTTCCCTGCATTTCGGGACTACTGCCACATCCAGGGAGCCTGACCAGTGGGAGAGATTCAACTGGTGGCTTTGAGTTGGTCCGTGTCTCTTAATACCTCCTCTTCTTGATTCCTTGGTCTTGTCAAAGGTCCTCTAGTCTCCTGTAGGTGTCTCAGGAAGGGAGCTGCCCTTCCAATGATGATGGTCTCACCCTCAGGAATAATTCAAAATGCCTGCACTAGCCTATAAGGTAGCCTCTCCTAGCTCTGTGATGCAGGCAGACTGGCTCATCTGCTGACTTGCTCTGTGATGGCAACTGACCTCAGTGTAGTGGTCGGGCGGGGTCACTCAGTCATGGCATCTGTCTTCGGCCTGGTGGTTGAACAGGTTCGGTGCCCATTGCCTAGCTCTGCAAGGCAGGTGGGTTGGGTGCCAGCCTGCTACCTCTGTGATGCAGGCGGTCTGACTCAACTGCCAGCTCCAGGTCTGTGTTTTTAAATGATGTGCACATGATTGTAATTAACAGATCTCTCTGAGGTTCAGAGGTGGTGTCTGTATTACTGGACATCTTTCAGTTCCTGTAAGTGCCTGAGGATCACAGAACAGAGGGCCAGATGGACAATCAAAGTGAAACAGGCTGGACAGGCAGGAAAACCAGAGTTGGGAACATGCATTCCTGCCATTCATGAAGACATACTAGCTATTATCTTCCCAGGGAAACTAATGCCAGCTGTCCTTTAGTTGTGAAACAGGGAAATAAAGATAACACAGAGCTTCATTGTTTTTCCTGTTACATTTTATATGGAAAGCTACTTCTTCATGGCCATCAGGATGTCTTTGTTCTGGAAGCTGTAGATGACAGGGTTGAGGGTGGGTGTGACAATGGTGTAGAATATTGCCAGGAACTTGTCCTGGCCTGGGGTGTGGTATGACTCGGGTCTCATGTAGGTGAAAATGAAGGGCCCATAGTACATTAGGACCACGATCATGTGGAAGGAGCAGGTGGAAAAGGCCTTCTTCCGTGCCTCCAATGACTTCATCTGCAGGACGGTAAGAAGAATCTGCACATAAGATGCACAGATCATGGAGAGAGGGATCAGCAGGAAAATAACGGCACTCACGTCAACCCCTCATTCATAGCATGTGGCGCCTGTATAGGACAACTTCAACAAGGCAGGAAGTTCACAGAAATAGTGATCGATCACCCTAGAGCCACAGGAGGAGAGGTGCATTAAGTGCCCTGTGTGAACCATGGCATTGTGAGTCCCGACCAGCCAGCACCCCACAGCCAGGAGCACAATGACCCTCTCACTCATGAGCACCGGGTAGCGCAGGGGGTGCAGATGGCCACATAGCGGTCACAGGACATGGTGGCCAGGAGAAGGTGCTCACTGCCCAGCATCAAGAGGGACAGAAACAACTAGGTCCCACAGCCTGCGAAGTAAATCGCTCTGCTGCCTGACAGGAAGTCAGCGATCACCTTGGAAATGATGTTGGAAGTGTGCAGGATGTCCATGAAAGAGAGGTGACTGAGCAGGAAGTACATGGGGGTGTGCAGAGATGGGTCCCTGCAGATGAGCAGGATCATGAGCATGTTTTCCATCAGGGTCACGATGAAAATGCCAAAAAGGAAGGAGAAGGAGACCAGGCTGGAGTGGGAATCGGAGAAGAGCCCCAGGAGGATGAAGTCAGTGCTGGCAGTGAGTTTGTCAGGTCTCATGCTGAGGGTTCATATTGAACCAAACATTTTGTAACAATGGCAGTAGGGTGAAACACACATTATGACCTCATGAACATACATGACTGCCTGACCCCTGTGACCTGCAATATGTATGATCAGAAAAATGAGGGATTACACTCTATTCATGTATGTTTTATGAAAATATATAAATGCCTTCTGTCATGTGCAACTAAACAGAACAAACAAAATACAAAATTCAAATAAAATGATTAAAAAAAATGCATGATCACTGGAGTATGTAATCCAGGAAGGAAAAGTAGCTGAATCCCAGTGACATCCATCTGTGTTTCAAAACACCATGAGAGCTAGTGTGTCAAGTTTCCTAACCAACATGGAGGGCCTCTCTGCTAGCTCTTCTACTGTGCCCATTTTGCAGGATGGACATTTACTTGCTTGAATCACATGATGCTGACTTCCACCATCGATGGGACCTTTGAATATGTTGAGAGTAACCACTGGGGATATTGTGACTCTTTTCACTGAACATCTTTTGGAATATCAGGATAATTCTTTGGTTAAGAATCCAATTAGGTCCACTCAGCATAGGCCAAAGTGACATGAAGGTACATTGATTGTGGTGACATGAGAGTCCATTATTACCTGGTGGTCAGTCAGAGGTGAAGAGGTGGATGTGGTCAGGACTCTCTAGAAATTTCTCTGGGAACCCAAAAATACTGGAGTGCAGAAACACACACTGCCCTTCTTCTCTCTGAGAGGACACACTCTCTCCATGGAGAGTATCTCCTCCACTTTTCCTATCCCTTCAATAAGCTCATAACTATTATTTGGGGACATGTCTAAAATATATCTGATTTGAATGCAAGAGTTGAACTTTAAAGGGGGTCTTTCCTCTGCCTCAGTTTCTTGGAAGGCCCAACTCTCTAACAAGTTCATTCTTTGTGTTTAGATAAGTGAGCATGTTTCTCACATGTGGTAACTCATAACTAGGTTGATACATAAAAACTAAAATTCACTGAAGAATTTCCTCCTCAGCAAGCAAAAAACAAACAATGAAACAGAAATAGAGCAGTAACCTGTTATGGTAGTACAAGCCATTCCAGGGTGATCAAAATTCTAGGACAGCTACAGCAACTTATCCTCACCCACTCTCAAAATAAAATGTTAAAAGGCCCTGGGGATGTAGTTCAGTGTTGGAGCATGCCTGGGCTCAGCCCCAGTAAAACACAAACACACAGAGTGAAGAGGGATAGAGGAATAAAACAGACGTAGGAAAAAGTAAAAATGTAAAATGGCAGAGATAAATCTCATTACATCAACAGTGACATTAAATGTGAACTGACTGAACAATTCTATCTGAAGGTAGGGATCAAAAAGAATGAAAACAAGGTCAATTCTATGTTACCTACAGGAGTCACTGTTTGAATGTGAATGTATAAAGAGATTGAAAACCAAAGGATATAAATCGTATACCATGCAAATGGCATGAGTAAGCTGTACTATAGTAACTCTATTAACATTAGATAGCATATTTCAAAACAAGAAATGTATTCACAGATAGCAGCTGTGAGTGGTGGAAACACGAGGACACGGTGTTAGTGAAAGCTCCAACCTCCTTTTCAATTCCAATCTATAATGAGAATAGAGCTTTAGAAAAAGTATAAATAAGTTTTATTGCTCTACTAGTAAAAGAGAAGCACAGGGAATTCTGTCCAAGAGTCTGTGATTCTGCCAATCAGCAAGAATAGGGTTTTTTTGTGAGTGTGGGTCTACCAGGGGTTCACCTCAGGGACCTTCAACCACTGAGCCCCACCCCCAGCTTTATTTTGTGTTTTATTTGGAGACAGGGTCTCACTGAGTTGCTTATCACCTGGCTTTTGCTGAGACTGGCTTTGAACTTGAGATCCTCCTGCCTCAGTCTCTCAAGTTGCTGAGGTTGCAAGGGTATGCCACCATGCCTGGCATAAAGCAAAATATTTTATTGATTAGATGGAAAGTCCTTAGTTTGAGATCAATCATTTTAGAATTGAGTTATTCTGAATCTGTATTGTGTTTGCTAATATAGGAACCCAGACCATAGTCCAATAGACACAAAAGCCCATAGTGTCCACAGAAAGGGGTGCGATCTGCCCTCATGACCTCCTCTGAATATGGAAATATCCTTTCCTTTTGTTACCAAGATGAATGATTCCAGGTTCAACTTAAAACACAAGCTCATTTTGGACCTGAAAGGTGGCATCGTGTCTCCACAGAAAAGTGTGATGCCACAAGTACAGTAGGTGGGAAGCCATGACAGAATTACAGTCATGCCACAGCTTATTCCCAGGAGAAGGCTGAGTTCTGGAGGCTGCTCCTGCAAAGGTGAGGGAGACACCCAGGTCTTTGGGGACAGTTTAGGAGGCTTCCTTGATGGCGAGGTGATCTGGGGCTCTTCACAGACCCTGCAAGATGCATTTCCAGGAGAGTGACAATCCCAGGTCTGAATAAGCTCCTGTCCCCACATTTCATCTACACCTGGGCCCCAGAACAAGGAATAAGGTGACCAACTTGGTCCCAAATCTGCCTCAGGTCTCTATCCTGGCTGCTTCAGTACATGGATGTGGAGCTCTGGCCTTCGTAGAATTTGTTGAGGATATATTTTGCATATGAAATAAATATGAATTAAATCTCTCTAAGTGTTGTCTGTTTCAAAATTAATGGTGTATTCCAATCTTTTAAAGATAAAGTGCCTTATTTCATTGCAAAGAACTCTTTTTACTCTGATTCTATTCAGAATTGAAAATTAGATACAGAAAAATACATCTTGCTAGTGATTTCTGTATTAATAAAATAAATATTTTTCAAATGCACCTGATTGTGATAATGAATAACTGAATCACAGATTTTATGATTTTGACATGACTCTATAGGGACCTGGGGACAGAGTTGAGTACCAATGTGGAGACTCCTGTGGAGTCAAAATAAAGCACCTTTCACTGAAGTACACATAATTTTTCTATACTCACTTCCCTTTGGTCAAATTGATTATCAAATATGGATCATTACAAAGTAAAACTGATTTTGTTAATCTTGATCTACTTATATGTACCAGTTCAGCAAGAGTGGGTATTTACCAAAAAAGTCATTTTAAGTTGACTTTGAGGAAGTTTCCTAGGATATCTGGTTGCCCTTTTAAAGTCTCTTATTAGAATTAACTGGCAGGGATTTCAATATCATGCTAACTGAGATAAGTCATTCCCAAAAAATGAAAGGTTGAAGGATTTCTCTGATAAGTGGATGATGATACATAAGGTTGTGGGAGGGAGACAAGAATGGAGGAAGGATGGATTGCATAGAGCAAAAGAAGGGATTGGGAGCTTGTGGGGGGAAGGAAAAATAATAGAATGGGACAATATCATTACCCTATGTACACATATGATTACACAAATGGTGAGACTCTAGTTCGAGTACCACCAGAGAAACAAGTTGTACCCCATTTGTGGGCAATGAATAATAATAAAAAAAACCACAGACTAACAAATGAAAAAAGTAGAAGACAAAAAATAATTACAAGCAGAGCTGAAAACAATGAAATTTTTAAAAAAGACAGAAATTCAAAAATTTGTAAAAACAAAAAATCATTTCTTTTAAAAAAATCAATAAAATTGATAAACCACTCATCACACTACCAAAGAGATGAAGACAGAAAACTCACATTACCAAAATATATGGTGAAAGTGGAAAAACCACAGCAGACACAACTGGAATACAGAAGAAAATTAGAAACTATTTTGAAAATTTACACACTAATAAAATAGAAAATATTCAAGAAATTGTGGAGTTTCTAGAGACATGACTTACCTAAACTGAATCAGGATGTTTTACACAATTTAAACAGAACAATTTCAAGTAAGGAATTAGAAGTTGTCATTAAAAGTCTGCCAATTAAAAAAAGCCCAGGACAAGATGGATCATTAGTCAAATTCTACAAGACCTTCAAAGAAGAATTAACACCAATTCGTCTCAAATTATTCCATGAAATAGAAAGGGAGGGAACTCTTCCAAACTCTTTCTATGAGGCTAATATCATCCTGATACAAAATCAGAGAAAGACATATCAATGAAATAAAATTTATAACCAACATCTCTGATGAACTTATATGCAAATATTAATAACCACATACAAAAATATATTAGGACAGTGAACCATGATCAAGGAGAGTCCATCTCAGCGATGCACAGTTGGTTCAACACATAGAAATCAATAAATGTAATTCATAATATCAAAGGACTTAAAAACAATAATCATATAATCGTCTCAATAGATGTTGAAAATCCACTTGAAAAAATATAGCATCCCTTCATATTCAAAACACTAGAAAAGCTAGGGACAGTAGAAACATAAAATCATAAAAGTCATATATGCTAAACCCAAGGCCAAGATAATTCTAAACACAGAAAAATTGAAAGCATTTTCTGCAAAAACTTGAACAAGACAGGGATGCCTTCTTTCACCACTTCTATTCAACATCGTCCTTGAAACTCTAGCCAGAGCAATTAGACAGGTTAAAGAAATTAAATATATTCAAATTGGTAAAGAAGAACTCAAACTATCACTATTTGCTGATGATATGATTCTATATTTAAAGAGTCAAAAAATTTCACCAAAATACTTCTAGAACTAATAAATTAATTCAGAAATGTAGCAGGATAGAAAATCGATAGCCATAAATCAAACACATTTCTATAAACCAGTAATGAATATACTGAAAGAGATATAAAAAACACTACTCCATTCACAGTTGCCTAAAATAAAATAAAATACTTGGGAATCAATCTAAGAAAAGACGTAAAAGATCTCTACAATGAAAAATACAGAACACTAAAAAATGAAATTGAAGAAGACCTTAGAAAAATGAAAGACCCCTCATGCTCCTGGATAGGTAGAATTATATTGAAAAAGTATTATAAAACTTTAATGTAATTGGTATTAAAATGCCAACGAAGTTTTTCATAGAACTTAAAAAATAATCATGAAATTCATTTGGAAGAATAAGAGACCCAGAGTAGTCAATGCAATCCTTAGCAAAAAAGTGAAGTGGCAGGCATTACAATGAAAGACTTCAAACTATACTACAGAGCTATAGTAATAAAGCATTGGTATTGGCACCAAAACAGACATGTAAACTAAAGGTTCAGAATAGGATACACAGAGACACACCCACATATATACAGGTATCTCATACTAAGTTGCCAAAACATTCATTGGAGAAAAGAGCTTATTCTAGAAATGGTGTCAGAAAAAAATGGAAAGCCTCATGGAACACAGTGAAATTAAACCTTCATCTCTCACCCTGCACAAACATCAACTCACTGTGAATCAAAGACTTAAGCACTAGAGCAGAGACCCTGAGCCTACTAGAAGAAAAAAGTAGGCCCAAATCTTCACCATGTCAGCCCAGGACATGACTTCATCAACAAGACCCCTAAAATGCAAGAAGTTAAATCAGAAATCAATAAATGGGATGAACTCAAACTAAAAAGTTTCTTTTCACCAAAAAAACAAACAATAATGCAAAGAGAGAGCCTGTAGATTGGGAGAAAATCTTTACCATAAGAACTTCAGATGAAGCATTAATCTCTAAGATATATAAAGAACACAAATAATTTCACATCAGAAAAACCAATAACCCAATCAATAAATGGGCTAAGAAACTGAACAGGCACTTCATGGAAGAAGATATGCAATCTATCAAAAATATATGAAAAAATGTTCAACATCTCTAGCAATTAGAGAAATTCAAAGCAAAACTACTCTAAGATTTTATGTCACTCCATTCAGAATGGCAATGATCAAGAATACAAGCGACAACAAATATTGGTGAGAATGTGGGGAGGAAGGTACACTCATAACCTACTGGTGGGAATTCAAATTGGTGCAACTATTATGCAAAGCAGTATGGAGTTTTCTCAGAAAATTTGGAAAGGAACCACCATTTGACTCAATTATCCCACACCATGGTTGATAATCAGAGGACTTAAAATCAACATAGTACAGTGACCCAGCAACATCAAGCTTTCTGGCACCTCAATTCACCATAGCTAAACTATGAAACCAATCTAGATGCCTTTCAACAAATGAAAGGATAAAGAAAATATGGTATATATGTATATATCTATATATGTTATATATATCTATATATATGATGGAAAATTACTCAGTTTTAAAGAAGACTGAAATTCTGGAAATTGCTGGTAAATGGATGGAGTTAGAGAATATCATGCTAAGTGAAATAATCCTAACCCAAAAACCAGAAGCTGAATATTTCTCTGATATGCAGGTGCTAATTCACACTAAGGAGTCAGGGATATGGAAGAATAGTTATTTTATATTAGGTAGAGGGTGTAAAGGGAGGGGAAGAAGTATGGGACTAGGAATGAGAGCAGATGGAAAGAGACACTATCACCTCATGTACATATATGACAGCATGACCAATGTGATCTAATAATTCATATAACCAGAAAAATGAGAGCTTATACTGCATTTACGTATGATCTATCAAAATGTATAATGCATTCTAATGTCATGAACAATAAATTAAAGTAAGTTAAAAAAAACCTTAGGAAAAAAATATACATGACAGTAGTGCATTTTTACACATTATACATGTAAGGATTATAACTTATTCTAATTAGGATCCTAGTCTTGTGATTGTATATGATATGGAGTTATACTGGTCCTGTAATCATATATGAACTTAGGAAAGTGATGTCGCATTCTGTCGACAATCTTTCTTATGCCCATCACCCCTCCCTTCCTTTCAGTCCCTGTTTTCAAACCAAGAGACATCTACTTTTCCCCTCCCTATATGTTATATGTTAGTATCTGCATATCAGAGAGAACAGTCAGTCTTTGATTTTTGGGGACTGGTTTATTTCACTTACATTGATAATCTTCAGTTCCATCCATTTGCTGAGAAATATCATTATTTCATTCTTCTTTATGGCTGAGTAATACTCCATTATGTATATGTACTAGATTTTCTTTACACAATCATCTGGTAAAGGGTACCTATTGTGATTTCATAATTGAGCCTTTATGAATTGAGATGTCATACATATTAATGTGACTGCCTACACTGTACTATGTTGGTTTTAAGTCTTTGGGTATAAACCAAGGAGTGGGATCACTAGATCAAATGGTGGTTCCTTTCCAAGTTTTCTGAGGAATCTCCATACTGCTTTTCAGAGTAGTTACAACAACTTGCAGTCCCACCATCAGTGTATGAGTGTCCCTTTTTGCCCACATCTTCACAAACTTATTTGCTACTTGTGTTCTTGATAATTGTCATTCTGACTGGAGGGGATGGAGTCTCAGTGTGGTTTTAACTTGCCTTTCTCTGATTGCTAGAGATGTTGAACATTTTTTCACATATTTGCTAAACACAGATGAGTGTAAGTTTAATGCGTGACTGGGTCTGGGGTTCCAGTTTTATCCTTGTGCAGGTGAACATTCCACTTTCCTAGAATTATTGTAGAAAACAATTCTTTCTTCATGGAAGTTTTTCATTCATTTTCCAAAATGAATTGTTCACAAATGTGTTTATCATTCAATTGTCAAACCTTTCCATTTGAATGACAAATAGATAGTAGAAGAAATCAAGGATGAAATGAAAAATAGAGGTAAATGAGAATATAACAGTACAACATACCAAAATCTGTAGGACACTCGAAGGCAGTACTAGGAGGAAAATTCATTGCACTGAGCTCATTTATTAAATGAATAAAAAGTCAACAATAAAGGACTGAACATTACATCTCAAAGCCCAAGAAAAAGAACAAAACATCAAAAACAGTAGAAGACAGGAAATAATTAAAATCAGAGCTAAAAACAATGAAACTGAACAAAAGAAACAATTCAAAAAATTGACAAAACAAAAAGTTAGTCCTTTGAAAAAAATCAAAGAAATTGATAAATTGTTGGCTTCACTAACAAAGAGAAAAAGACAGAAAACCCAAATTACTGAAACACACAATGAAACCAGAAATATCACAGCAGACACAACTGAAACATAGAAGAAAATTAGAAACTATTTTGAAAATTTATACACTGTTAAAATAGAAAATACTCAAGATATTGACAATTTGTAGAGACATGACCTACCTAAACTGAATCACGAGGTTTCACACTCTTTAAACAGAACAATTTCAAGTAATGAAATAGAAAATTCCATTAAAATCTTACCAATTAATAAAAGCCCAGGACAAGATGGATTCTTAGCCAAGTTCTACCAGATCTTCAAAGAAGAATTAACACCAATTATCAAACTATTACGTGAAATAGAAAAGGAGGGAACTCTTCCAAACTTATTCTATGAGACTAATACCACCCTGACATAAAACCAGACCAAGTCACATCAAGGAAAGAAACCTTCAGACCAACATCCCTGATGAACATATATGAAAATATTCTCAATAAAATTCTGGCAACTCATATACAAAAACATATTAAGACAGTGCACTGTGATGAATTGGGGTTCATCCCAGGGTTTCAGGGTTGGTTCAAGGTACAGAAATCAATACATATAATTCATAATATCAGTAGACTTAAAAACAAGAATCAGATGATCATCTCAATAGATGCAAAAAATTCATTTTACAAAATATAGCACCCTACATATTCAAAACACTAGGAAAACTAGGGATATATTGGGAATATAACTCAACATCATAAAAGACATATATGCTAAATCCAAGGCCAAGATAATTCTAAACAGAGAAAAATTGAAAGCATTTCTTCTAAACACTGGAACAACACAAGTATGCCTTCTTTCACCACTTCTATTCAACATTGTCCTTAAAAATCTAGCCAGAGCGATTAGAAAGACTAAAGAAATTAAATGTATTCATACAGGTAAAGAAAAACTCAAACTATCACTATTTGCCAAAGCTATGAATCTATATTTGAAAGGTTCAAAAAGTTCCCCCCAAAAACTTCTAGAACTAATAAATGAGTTCAGAAAACCAGAAGGATCGAAAATCAATAGCCATAAATCAGACACAAACCTACACAGCAGTAATACAACTACTGAAAGAAAAATAAAGAACATTACCACATTCACAATTGCCTGAAAAAAAAACAAAACAAAAACTTGGGAATCAATTTATCAAAAGAGGTAAAAGACCTCTCCAATGACAACTATGGAACACTAAAAAAATAAAAATAAAAATAAAAAAAATAAAAAATTGAAGCCCTTACAAGATGGAAAGACCTTCCATGCTCTTGGATAGACAGAATTAATATTGTCAAAATGTTCATACAACCGAAAGTGTTATAAAAATTTAATGCAATTCCTATTAAAATCCAATGACATTTTTCATAGAACTAGAAAAAGCAACCATGAAATTCATTTGGAAAATAGAACACACCCAGAGGAGCCAAAGAAATCCTTACCTAGAAAAGAGAAGCAGGAAGCATCACAATGCAAGACTTCAAACTATACTAAACAGCTATAGAAATAAAAACAGCACAGTGTTGACAACAAACTGACATGTAGACTAATAATGCAAAATAGAAGACACAGGGCCAAGCCCATGTAGATACAGGTATCCCATACTAGACCAAGGTGCCAAAAACATTCACTGGAGAAAAGATAGCTTATTTGACAAATGGTGCTGGAGAAAATGGAAAGCCGCAATGAAATTAAACCTTTATCTCTTACCCTGCACAAACATCAACTCACTGTGGATTAAAGGTTAGGCACTAGAACAGAGACCATGAGCCTAGTAGAAGAACAGAAGGTCCAAATATTCACCATGTTGACCTAGGACATTACTTCATTAACGAGATCCCTAAAATGCAAGAAGTTAAATCAGGAATCAATAAATGGGATGGACACAAACTAAAAAGTTTCTTTTCATCAAAAGAAACAATCAACAATGTGAAGAGAGAGCCTGCAGATTGGGAGAAAATCTTTACCACATGAACCTCGGATAAAGCATTAATCTCTAAGATATATAAAGAATACAAATAACACCAAAAAAGTCAATAACCCAATCAATAACTGGACTAAGAAACTGAACAGTCACTTCATGGAAGAAGATATTCAATCTATCACAAATATATGAAAAATGTTCTGTTCAACATCTCTAGCAATTAGAGAAATTCAAAGCAAAACTACTCTAAGATTTGATGTCACTCCATTCAGAATGGCGATGATCAAGAATACAAGCAACAACAAATATTGGTGAAGATGTGTGGAGGAAGGTACACTCATAACCTGCTCTTGTGAATGCAAATTGGTGCAACTATTATGGATGGCACTATGGCAATTCCTCAGAAAACTTGGAATGGACCCACCATTTGACCCAGCTATACCACTCCTCATGGGTGTGTACCCAAAGGACTTAAAATCAGTATACTACAGTGACACACCCACATCAAGCTTTCTGGCACCTCAATTTATAATAACTAAACTATGGAACCAACCTAGATGCCCTTTTACAGATGATAGGATAAAGAAAAAATATATATGATAAAATATTACTCAGCTTTAAAGAAGAATTAAATTATGGAATTTGCTGGTAAATGGACAGAGAATATCATGCTAAGTGAAATAAGCCAAACCCCTTAAACCAAAGGTCAAATATTTCTCTGATATGCAGTTTCTAATTCACAGTAAAGGATCAAAATAGGGAAGAATAGAGTTACCTTATATTAGGTAGAGGGGAGTGAAGAGAGGGGAAGGAGTTTGGGGGTAGGAATGAGAGTAGAGTGAAACAGACATTATTACCTCATGTACATATATGAGGACATGACTGATATGATTCAACAATATGTAAAATCAGAAATGAGAGCTTATACTACATTTATGTATGATCTGTCTAAATGTATAAGTGCATTCTGCTGTAATGAACAACAAATTAGAATAAGTTAAAAAATTAAGAAAAAAATACATATGTGACAGTAGTGTATTTTGAAACATTATACATACATGGATTATAACTTAGTCTAATTAGGATCCCAGTCTTGTGGTTGTATATGATGTGGAGTTACACTGGTCATGTATTCATATATGAACACAAGAAAGTGATATCCCATTCAGTCCACTATCTTTCTTATTCCCATCCCCACTCCCTCCCATTCATTTCCTGTTGTCAAATCCAACAGACTTCTATTTTTCCCCTCCTCAACTGCATATCAGAGAGAAAATTCAGTCTTTGATTTTTGCAGATTGTCTTATTTCAGTTTCCATGATTGTTTCTACTTCCCTGCATTTACCAGCATATGTCATAATTTCATTCTTTATGACTGAGTAATACTCCATTATGTATATGTAGTTGGTTTTCTTTATCCAATCATCTGTTGAAGGACACCTATTCTGATTCCATAGTTGGGCCTTTATGAATTGATATGGCCACCATCACTGTAGTATGCTGATTTTAAGTCCTTTAGGTATAAGCCAAGGAGTAGGGATCACTGGATCAAATGGTGGTTCCTTTCCAAGTTTTCTGAGGAATCTCTACACTGACTTCCAGAGTGTTTGCACCAATCTGCAGTCCCACCATCAATGTATGAGTGTCCCTTTTTGCCCACATCCACACCAAGTGTTACTGTTGCTTGTGTTCTTGATAATTGTCATTCCAACTGGAGGGGATGGAGTCTCAGTGTGGTTTTAACTTACCTTTCTCTGGTTGCGAGAGATGTTGAACATTTTTTCGTGTATTTGCTAACCACAGAAGAGTGTATGTTTAATGCGTGACTGGGGCTGGGGCTCCAGCTTCATCCTTGTGCAGGTGAACATTCCACTTTCCTAGAATCATTGTAGAAAACACTTCTTTCTTCATGGAAGTTTGTCATCCATTTTCCAAAGTGAATTGTTTACAAATGTGATTATTATGCAATTGTCAAATTTTTCCATTTGTTTATAGGAATCCTTTCACCTGCTAGAACTAGTTTTCAGTGAGAATTTTGATGTCAGTGTGTTAAAGCATAGAATTTTGACCTGCATTTTAAAGAGTGGCTCATGGTTGTGGATTTCTTCACAAATCTGTGTGGATGTTGAGGAGCTGGTCAATGCCTCTCAAAGTGTGGATTACAGGGGCTACACTGAATCTAGAGATCCATTTGTGGGGTACTGTTGTCTTTTTTCTTTAATTTAAAATTTAAAAATATATTAACAAAACTTTATTTTGCTTTTAAGAAAAAAATATTCCCCTCATGAAAATAAACTGCAGTCCTATTGGTTTATTACAATAATCTTTCCTATAATCAATGGGATTTAAAAACACAGTTAATGAACACTCGAATGTAAAGCCTCAATGTAAAAACAGGAGCTTTAGATCTAGTGGCTAAATCACAGCAGACGGATAATCTTTGTCAAAGGGACAATCTCCTGAAGGGAAAAACAACAGCAACCGTGTGGCACAGGAGATGTGAGGACAGTGTGGTTCCTCAGCGCCAGCACGGCATTTGGATCCCTGGTGACATTTCCTAACTGACCCATAATTTGCTTTGGCTGTTGAGTCTTGCTGGAGTTTTGCATCTACTTCGGCAGCTTCCTGCCTCGCTTCAGGAGCAAACGGCGGCAGGCCGGCCGCCCACCCTTCCTGGAGCCCCTCTTCCAACCTGGAAGGACTTGCTACCCTGGAGCCGCAGCGGCTCCGACAGCGCTCACCGCCCCTGGCGTGACCCACCTGCGCTTGCTGAGCACAACAGAGCGGCGCAGGCGATCCTGCGGCTGTGTTCAGCGGTCTTGGTATGTTGCAGTGCGTGGTGTCACCGGGCACCTGCGTGTTCCTGAGGGGTTGGAAGAGCTCGTCCCGTGGCCACGGGGTCCTGCACAGTGTGCTGCCCGCTCCTGCAGGTCCAGGCCACCTGGACCTCCAGGGCCACTTACTGTGCCTGCTCCTGGCCAAAGGCCCCCACGCCGCACCCAGTGCTGCTGAATGAGGGCTGGACCTGGTGCGGCTGCAGCCCGGCTTGCAGGTGCACAAAGGCTGCCATCAGGGGACTGGCCCGGGGGAATTGGGCCTCTACCGGCCTCTGCATGGGCAATTCCTGTTTTCCTGGCAAAATTAAACACTTGTAACCTTGCACATGGCATGGTTCTTATTCACTTTTTCTTTGAAAAATTTCCAGCATTTAAAAATGTTTCACAGCTTAATGATCTTGAAATTCTTTTGTTGAATTTCTTCATGAATATGTCTTAGGCACAGTGGCACAGGACTGTAAGCCCAGTGCTTGTGAGGCTAAGGCAGGAAGATGGCAAATTCAAACCAGCCTCAGCAACCTAGCAATGTCCTAAGCAACTCAGCAAGACCCTGTGCCTAAACAGACTATCAAAAAGGACTGGCAGTCACAAATACACACACACACACACACACACACACACACACACACTCACATATTTAGGATTGAAATGAATAAATGCCTGCCTTTAATGTCCTCAACACTCCACCATAATTTAATGTCCTCAACACTCTCCACCATACTTATTGAAACTAGAATCTCATTTCCTTTTCTCCACCTGAGACATCCTGAGCTTGCCAGTATACCAGTAGCCAGTTCAGTTTCAGCAGGAAGCTTTAGATTATGGATTCCATAAGGACAGAGTCAGTCTTTAAGGAAGCTGGTCACAGCTGTGTGTACATCTGTGAGAAGAGCCACTGCATGAACTTTAGCTACCCAGAATTCACAGCACTGTGAATGGCTCTTCAGGAGTCTCAGAGGACACTAAAATGTCCCCTGGCTTCTGGACACAGAGTCCTCAGAGAGTCCCTGCAGGGATTTTGTGAGATGCACCTCCCTTCAAGTGTCTCCACAGCAGAGTCTACTAAGGAAGACACAAAGAGTGCACTGACTCTTGATCTCCTGGTAGATTTAATGAGGGTGCATTTGCAGTTGTTCAGAAGGTTAGAAAGTTGGGAAAACATACTTTTAGAGCATAAACATGTGCAGAATACCCAGTGCACGCTTGTTTCTCTGCTTCTAAAGTATATACCTCCATGAAATTCCAGAATGTTCTAGCAGCATTAATAGATAAATAGGACAGATAGATCCTTTCATGGACGGTTAAAAACTAATTATAAGAATTCAGCCCTTGAAGTTTGCTATGAAATTAGGTTGGGTTTATTCTGCTTCAACTTACAGGTTCACTGGAGAAAGTTTATGTTCATGAGTCAACCTATTTCTAGCCCTTTACTTATAAGAAATGTCAGTTTTACTGGTGAGTGAAATGTGGTTTCCTATACCTACTAAGTGGAGCAGAGAGCACAGAGAAGCTGTGTGGCTTTGTGAGCTGCCTTGAGAAACACACAGGGAACATGAAGAGTGAGACCAGTAGTGCTGAGAGGCTCCTTCACTGGCTTTTCATCGCCACCAACCTGACAACCTTCACATTCACTCCTAGGCGTGGCATCTACACAGATGCCTAATGGCAAAGTGTTGAGATCACTTCTGAAAAGTATGCCTGTTTGTTCAGCCCCCCACAAAAAACAAACACTGCCTGGTTGCTAATGTAGATACTATTATTATTGTTACCTCGCTGAAAATTTGCATTTAAAAAAAGGAAGTTATAGAAAGCAATTTGTGTTGTTAAATGCATAGAGAAACCACAATTGACACAAATTAACTTTGAAAGCCAAATCTGAAACTACAGTGCAGCTGCCAATCACATGGTTTCCTCAATCATTTTCTTTAATTAAAAATTTAAGACTGTGTTCTATACATTAGTAATTTTAATCACTCTTGTTCTGCTCTTACTAAAAGCTTATTGTAGACTGCATGGTCAATGTGATCTTGCAATATGTATAATTGGAAAAATGAGAGATTATGTTTTATTTATGTGTGATCTATCAAAATGTATAAATACATTCTACTGTCATGTACAACTAATTAGAACTAATAAAATAAATATAAGTGAGTAGCACTAGTATGTAAATGTATATATATATATATATATAGTTATTATTATTATTATTGTGAGCTGCATGAGAAACACATGGTGAACATGAAGTGCACAATTGGGTTCAAGAGAGTGAGACCAGTAGTGCTGAGAATCTCCGTCACTGAGATTGTCATCACCACATGTGTGTGTATATATATGAATATACAAATGTTTTCTCTGATATGTGGATGCTAAATCACAATAAGGAAATATCTTCTCTGATATGTGGATGCTAAATCACAATAAGGAGTGGGGTTCTAGGAAAGAATATAGTTGCTTTATTTCAGGTAGAGAGGAGTGAATAGAGTGGAAGGGGCATGGGATAGGAAAGATAGCAGAGTGAAAGAGACATTATTACCTCATGTATATATATGACAGCATGTCTGATGTGATTCTGCAACATGTATAATCAGAAAAATGAGAAATTACACTCTTTTATGTATAGTTTATGAAAGCGTATAAATATATTCTACTGTCATGTACAACTAATTAGAACAAATAAAAACACTAATCATAATTTAAAAAGCACCAATAATTTTGAAGTATTTAATTGGAATCATGAAGACTCATAGAAGGTAAATTACTAATCAAAAAGCACTAATAATATTATACAGAGCATCATATAATCCATCACCACTCATGACGAATAAAACTTAGAAAACAAACATAGAAAAAACAAAACAATGCAGAATTCAAGTAGGAAATAGCAATCACATCCTTAATGAACCTTGGATTCTGAGTGTTCAGCTCTTTCTGGAGCTTTACCTGTCCATCACAGTATGCTCCCAGGCAGTGCGCCCTGCCTCCCCCATTACCTCATCTCCCTGGCCAGGCAGAGAGCACACTTGTAAATGGACTGGAACTCACTTCCTGTTTTCTGTATTTCACACCTCAGGATTTCTGCTGAATGCTGTGATTCAATGTGAACTTCAGATCTATTCCTGAAATAAAATTCTCTCCTACAACATGATGAATAAAAGTAAACACTTAAAAGGGATAAGTACCTTTCATTACCCCCACATTCAAATGTCACCATCTTGCTCACCCATATCCAATGGTCATCAATGAACGACAGACAAAGATACATCAAGGAAACAAAATTACAGACTAATATTTTGATGAACAGATTTGAAAGAATTTTTAATAAAGTATTAGCAAACTACATTCAAAAACAGAGTACATATATAATATACCACAATCAAGATGGTTTTATTACAGAGATGCATTGTTGGTTCAACATATGCAAATCAATAACTGTAATTGATCTTGTAAATAGAATTAAGGACAAGAATCATATGTTCATCTCATAGATGCAAAAAAGAAATTTGATAAAATTCAACACCCATTCATGTTAAAAATTTGGAAAACTTGGGACACATTGACTTACCTAGGTATTGCAGACAAATCCAAAGCCAGCACCATACTGAATGGAGAAAAAGTAAAAGTATTTTCTCTAAAACCACAAGGGAAATGCACATAAACCTCACAGTGAAACACTAATTCTCATCCATTAGAAAAGTTAATCATGAAACAACGTAGAGAGTATTTTTTGACAAAAATATAGAGATACATTTCAGGGTAAAATTAGTTCAGGAGATATATTTAGCATATGAATTAAATATGGATTAAATCTCTCTAAGTGCTGCCTGTTTCATAAATAATGGCATGTTCCAATCCTTGAACATAAATTGCCTTATTTCATTGCAAAGAGTTCTTTTTATTCTGCTACTATTCAGAGTTGAAAAATGAGACACTGAAAAAATCCATCTTGTTAGTGACTTGTGTATTAATAACATAAATATTTCTAACATGCACCTGAATGGGATAATAAATAACTGAATCACAGATGTGATGATTTTGACAAGACTCTGTAGGGACCTGGGGACAGAGTTGAGGACCAAGGGGGAGACTCCTGTGGGCTTCAGATAAGGCAGCTTTCACTGAAGCACAGATGATTTCCCTATACTCACTCTCCTTTGGTCAAAATGATTCTCAAAGATGTATCATTACAAAATAAGGCTAATTTTAAAAATTTTGTTCTAAATATTTGCATCAGTTCAGCAAGACTGGGTATTTTCCAAAAAAGCCTCTTTAGGTTGACTTGGTAGGAAGTTTTCTAGGATATCTCATGGCACTTTTCAAGTCTCCTAATGGAATAAACTGTCAGAGACAGACTTCAGTATCTAAATAAATTAATGGATGCTTTTAATCTCTACAACATTCTCTACCGTGCATTACAGAAATTTGAATCTCCTTTTCTTTTCTCCACCTGAGATATCCTCAGTCTCCTGTTTATGCAAAGTAAACCAGGAAGCAGTTCCACTTAACTGAGATGCTTTAGGTTATGAATACCATAGATCCAGACTCAGTTCTTAAAGTAGCTGGTTGTGGAATCATCTGCACATACACAAGAATCTTGTATGCACTTAGTTATTTAGAGTTCACAGCATTGTGCAATGGCTTTCCTGGAATCTATAAGAAACTACACTAAAATGTGTCTGCTATCTTCTGGACACAAAGAGTCCCCAATGTCCTGCAGGGATTCTGTGAAATGCCCCTCCTTTCATGTGTGTCCACAGCAGTTCTACTAAGGAAGAGAGGGAGAGTTCACTGACAAGAAGTAACTGATTTCAGGGGAGATATAAATGATGTACACTTTTAGCTGTTCAGAAGGGTGTAAAAGTTGGAGAGTCATATTTTTTAAAGGACAAAAATGTTCAGGACACCTAGTGAATATTTGTTTCTGTTTCTAAGTTATTGATTTCCATGAGATTCCACAATGTTGAATCACCACTAGTAGAAAAATTGTGAGTAGGTAGATAGATATTTTCAAGCCCAAATAGAAAGTAATTTTGAGAATATATATTTTGAATTATGTTTTTCAATGAGGTTGGGTTTATTGCACTTTAAATGACAACTTCACTGGATAAACCTTTAGTTTATCTTAGTCTAATTCTAGCTCTTCCCATAGAAGAGATGTCCATATGTTTGGTGGATATAACACTGGAGTTTATACTTTGTAAGTGGAACCAGAGAAGCTGAATGAGTTATTACAAGCTGTCTTTGTGAACATACATATGAATATCTTGGGGCCATAGTTAAAAGGTTTGAAAATCCACTGCTGACATTGTCAGAGCATCACCTTTGTTATCACTGTGCATGTCCGTATGCTGTCATCTATGTAACTTGTACAAGGACATAGTTTTCAAATAGTTTCTGAAAACTGTGCCAATTTGATGATCAAAAATTCTTCCTTTATACTAATGTATATATTATTATTATTACTTTGCTAAAATTTTGTTTTGTTACAGGAAAATATAAAAAACAAGTTGCAAGAAAGGAAAGCAAAAAACATCACGATTGACACAATCAGCTTTACAGAAAAAATTGTTATCACCTTAACACGGGTGCAAATCAAAAATTAACCTACAGCATTTTCAGAGTGTTTCCTTTATGTTAAGTCAGTTTCCCAAGCACTGGAAATTCTAACCATTGTCAAGTTGCTGATACTACAAGGGCCATTTTAAATTTTCATATAAAATCAACACTAGTAGTTTCCAGGTATTTAATGTAATAATGTGAAATCATAGAAGGTAATTTAGCAGATCTAAAACAGCAATAAGATTATAAAGGGAGTTATGCAACCAATTGTCACTATGGAAGAACCAAACCAAAACAAAAACCAAATAAAGCAAAACCTAAGTGGGAAAGAGGAAATGACATCCCTCCTGTGAACTCGGGCTCTGGGTGTTCAATCCATTCTCTGAGCTTCACTTGCCCTCAAAAGCATCCTCACAGGTAATGTGCCCTTTCTCTTTCTTTACCTTATCTCCACTTCCATTCTGACAATGATTTATCAATGAGCTCAAAATCACTTTGATTTCTGTTTTTCATTTCTCATGATTTCTGCTATATAGTGTCCTTCAAACTACACTCATTGTCCTCAAATTGAACTTCAAATCTATTTTTGAAGCAAAGTTCTCTCCTCCCACATGATAAATAAAAATGGCCAATACATAGGCTCAGTACCTTCTATTATCTCAGTCCATTCACTCACTCACTGCCTTGATTAGCAGTGTGTCCTAAGTTCATAAATAAAGGCATCTTTCTGAGTTAATTGCTTGGATATTTTTTCAAATGAATGTTTTTCTATCAATCCACTCCCAATCCATATCTTAGAGTCCTCCCAGACACTCAGGAGCAGCCGTGGGTTCAGTCTCCTGTGAGCTGAGGCTAATGATTTTCTTCCATTCCTGAGGGCGATGCTGAGACCTGGGCAACAGCAGCAGCCTCAGGAATGACACACGATGGCCTCAGGCCCAGGCTGAGGAGTGAGTTCCAGGAAGGTTCTTAGATGTTTCCAGGCATGTGAAGGGCTGCTGTGGCGTGGAAGGAAAGAAGTCTTCACTCAGATTGCCTCAGCATTTCTCAGTGCCTCGTATTTTCTTAAGTCTGCATTTCACATGTTCTTATTCATTATATGCACAGTAAGGGCACACAGTGATGTGTCTGAATATATTAATTTCTTTACCATTTGCTTTATAATGGCAAAAAGCACAATGAAATGAGTCTACATTAATAGAACCATGAACTAAAATTCTGAGTGTCACCTATGTTATATTAATAACATTATTCTAGATATGTGTGCTCAAATTGTTTCCTTTATTGTGGACACTACCATTAAATTATGAAAGGTTTTTCATTATATAGGTATTGAAAACTTTTATTGCACACTTTTGTGAAATATTGACAAAATATTTAGTTTAATTTTATATCGCATATTAGTAATTTACATATCCAAATTTTTAAAATTGTTTGTTCATTTTGATTTTCATTGACACCTTCTAATTATACATAATAAATTGTTGTTTTATACATTCATATAATTTAACAATATCTTTTGGTTAGTTTTGATCACGGGACATCCCATTTTTCTCCTCTCCATTGTCCCCTGAACTTCATTCTCTAATCTACCAGTCTTCCTTTTGGTTTCATGAGATCTTTTTATTCTGCTGAAAAATGTGTCTATTTTTAGATTTGAAAAATCTGTTGTCCAAGAACAATAGTTTAATCACCAATCACCAGTGAAAAGTCACATTAAATACAATTGAAAGCTATTAAGTATGGACTTCAAGGTAAACACTCATGCTTATTAGTCAGGAAATTCCAGTTGGCAGGATGCACTGTGAAAGAATAGCTGACCTCAACCGCTGTGCCCAGTTCATGGGTAGAATGACCCCAGACCTACAGAGCCCCACAC